>NC_080394.1:18600332-18752393 GCF_028751815.1 Salvia miltiorrhiza | reverse complement strand
TCTTATTTTTTATTCAATTTTATTGTCTCTATTCTTCCCTTTTCTTTGTTCTATTAAAGCCAATTTATATACTTTAGGGTGGATACAACAGTGAAGTTGGAAAATTAAATTTTATAGCACCACATCAGCGTCATATCAAAAGCTCGAACTTGATGAGGGGCAAGAACCTCTTATCAGCGCAGGACATATGGAAAGCATTTACTTATGTATATATTTATAGAATGGCAGAATTATACTAACTGCGCAGGATTTACAAGCTGATCTCGAAGACTTGTATTTGAAGAAGCAAGCCTACGCAACCATTCTGAAGGACAGCTGGAGAAGCAAGTTACGCTCTAAGATTACTGGAGTCGGTCGAATGGAACAAGAGAAGGAGACTCCTGCGCAGACACCCGAGAGCTCAACCAGCGCAGTATCGACCTGCAATACCTCAACCATAAAGTTGCGAGTTCGTTAGAAATGAGTAGCTTTTTAGATAGTGACCGCCGCCAACGTTGGTACATGCAGAGTACGTGAAAAACATGAAAAGACCATTGTACCCTTCGCCCTTGTAACTCCTATATATATACTTCATGTAGTCCTCTTTGAGGGCAAGTTACATAATTCAATAGAAATATCTGATATTCTTCAAGTGTTCGGGGGTTCAAGTTTCTATCTGAAATTCCCGAGTACACAGGTCGACTTCCTACCCCATTCTTATGTGTTTAATTAGGCGTTGGTTTCAGGCTTTACCAGAACTTATTTATGAATTTCTTTACAACAATAAACCTAAAAAAACAATTTTATAATACCATGAGTATTATATTTTTATATTATACATATATATTTAATTATATATTCATGTTTAATTCAATTCAATGTTAAATTTAATATATGTAATTTAATTTATATAGTTAATTTATTAAAATTAACTAAAATTGCTTCCAAAAAAATATACACTTGCGTGAAAATTAGAAGAAATCAATCAAAGGAAGAAAAAAACAAAAAAAAAATGAAGTAAAAAGAAATTTAAAAATTGATTAACAAAATAAGAGAGAAGAGAGAGGAAATAAGAGAGAGAGAGATTTTTTTTTAAATAATTATTTTAACCTTTAAACTATTACTAATTTACATATTTTAAATCTATTATTTACATAATATACGCGGTGAAATAAGAGACGACTGGTAGTGAGGACGAGGTGGACGAGGAAATTGAGATGGAGACGCCGGCTGGGAATCCGACTGAGAGTGTTACGGCTGCTGCTGATTTGGATGAAGCTCGCCATTCTGAGCAAGCTGGAGAGTTGGTTAGTCAGCAGGCTAAAAAACTGGATGGTGATTTGGGTGGGCAAAGCAAAGACTCGCACACTACTGCTCCAGAAGATATTGATAGTCGTATCAGTCGGTTAGAGGCGCAGGTTAACCAAGGAATGCAAATGCTTGTTGAGCAAGCACCGCCTAAGCGACGGGGACGTCCTCCAAAAGGTATGGAACGTCCGCGCGTTCCACAGAATCAGGAAGATAGCATAAAAAGCCGCCTCAGAAATGCGGAGGAAATGGGTCAGAAGCCGAGGGACTTCGTCATTGATCATAGCGGAAGTGCTAGTTTGCGTGTTATGAATAATATCGCCACAGGCCGTTGGTCGGACGAAATGGAGGTGGACGATTTTTTGAATGGTTTTTAAATCGATTTTTGCTTTGTTTCCTGTTTGACGAGCTCCTTTCCGAGTCTCGTGCCTCTAGTTTGCATTACTGTGCTTTCAAAGGCTTTTTTCTTTTTCTTTTTATAAAAAACCTCAATTTAATAATACGCGGTGAATCCTCAAATTGTAATTCCCCAAAACCCATTAAATTAAGAAAATATTAAGAACTTGGTACTAAAATAATGATGAAATTAGAAACGAATGAGGTGCAAGCTCCTAAACTTCCTAAAACAGCTCTTCTGCATCTTGTTGCCTTTACCGGCCTTGTCTAGTCTAGCCACACGAGTTCGAAAACTTTATTCATCACCAATCATGTGGTATATAAGATGCACGTAACAATACTAATAATAATAAATTATAAAGAGGATCTCGTGATGCTATTATATCAACGTTGTCTTTTGATGCTCAAATAATCGTCATTTCATCATCTTCGGGCTGATGTCATTAGTAATGATAGCAACATAACGATTTTTACTATGTGATTTTTTTTTTTCAAATAATATTAATAACATAACTAGTGTGTAACCCGTCGAAATTCGACGGGAATCATTTTATATTACTCCATCCGTCCATGAAAAAGAGTCATACTTACCCCATTTTTTTTGTCCATGAAAAAGAGTTCCATTTAACTTTTTGGTGTTATAATTAATTTATATAAAAATATATACAAATTATTTTTTAATATATTTATAAATTATGGAAATTATTCACTAAAACATTTGTTAATATGATATAGGTCTACGTTACACATCAAACTAAAATGAAAAAGTAAATTAATGAGGACTTTCATCCTCAACATGACTTAGCGAAACATATATTCGAAAAAATTATTTGTCACCAGACTCACCACTACTATTTACCACCCATACCCGCAACCCGCGGATACCCGTCACTCGTCGGGTATCCGCCATCCGTTACCCGTTGGATACCCGCCACTCTCTACCCGTCGAATATCCGTCGAGGCTTCAGAGTTAGGGGCGCTGCTGCTTCTCGGCGTCGACATCCTGCAATCAACCATCCAACAAATGCAATAACCCAATAAATAAATCACCACAAATTTAGAGAAAATTTCAACTTCTTGTACACTACTATTTGTCACCTATTACCCGTGACCCGTAGATACCCGCTACCCGTCGTATACCCGCCACCCGTTACCCGTCGACGAAAATTATTTGATGTTAAAAAAATATAGAAATTATTTCATAATATATTTATGAATTATAGACATTTTTTATTTTAATTAATTCAAAACTGTAATAAAATTAGAATCATTATTCCACCCACACAACTCACTTAAATAAGTATAACCCTCATTATTATTATTATTATTATTATTATTGCATTTGGACCCATCACTTATTTGTATTTATAAAGTATCTAATCAATTAACATAAATTCTTACGATAATTAGTTATTTATCTCAATAAAATTTAAATTTGATTTTAAAATTAAGTGGCAATTTTGTAGTTATAATAAAATTGAATGTTTATTTGTAAATTATAGTTTTTTTCTTCTATTTCAGTTATATTTATCTCCTTATTTTTAATTTATATTTTAAAAATATAAAAGTTATATTCATTTAAAGATTAAATTTTTTTTAAAAAAATTCTCATGTCTCCTCTTTTCTTGAATAAATCTATTTTTAAATATGTTTTCATTTAGAAATAGAATACAATAGATAGAAACCCCTAAAATTCGAAACTCAAAACTATACGCCCACATATCATGGTATAGATCCGGTGCGAATTTCTACCACATAAAATAGAAAAAGTGTGTGGGAAAAAAGAATGTGATTAGTTGATTTCCACAAGCGAAAATGTGTATTATCTTATAGTAATTGCAAATTCAAATTCCTGATAACGTTAGATTTCCATAACCCGATATAACACCACAACACACATTAAAATGAATTAAAATACGCAACTAACGACTGGTTACATCGGGAAAACTAAAAAAACAACAAAAAATCAAAAGTTTGCAGCTAATAACAAAGCACAAACAACATATAAAACTCGAGCCACAGTACATTAGCAAAAACAACAACCAACCAAGAGGACAATGCACACACCGAAGAGATGGCAAGCTTTGCGGACGCGATCGAGGCCCCAAAGAAGGTTGAGTTGCAGCTGGAGAAGCTTCTGCGGGTAATAAAAGGCGAGAGGAAACAATTTCTCGCCAACGAAGGCTGCAATTAAGTAGTAAGCCGACTTCCGTTGATTATCAATGTAATTGCATTTCTACTCAATTTCCTAATGATTATCACACATCAAAAGTATAAGCAATAAAAAAAAAAATCAACTAAATCATCAAAAAAGATCAAAAATAATAACGTAACGTAGCACCACTGTTTTATGAAGACAAATAATGCATTGAGACCTTAAAAGAGAAAGTAGATTTACTTTAGAGAAAATGAACCGCATAGCTCAAGATACCACTTAAAGAGAAAACCACGTGCGCATAGAATTAAATGACACTTAGGGTGGTGGCATTGGTAGCTCCTTTGCTTCTCTAAGGAGTTGGGAGCTAGCTCCCTTCCATTGCAAATTGCCATGTTGGCTCAACTCCCTAAACCCAACTCCTACACATAGAACCCAACTCCATGCACATAAAGCAAGAAATTTGTGGGCCATGGCTGCCAATTTTACTTTTGTTTCAATTTTTGTTTTTTTTTGCATGTTTTAAACTTTGAATTTATTTAATGAAATTATTGGCAAATTAGTGCTCCAATTGCATTTAATTTCTTTTTTTTGTTTCAAAATTTTCGTTGCATTCAATTTTTTGTTTTTTTTTTTTTGCATGTTTTAAACTTTCAATTTATTATTGCGAAATTATTGGCAAATTTGTGCTCCAATTGCATTTAATTGCAAATATATGCTACTCATAAAATAAAATTAAATTATAATTAAATTAAATTAAATAATATTAAATTTTAATAGAATTAAATTAAATTAAATTAAATATATAATTATCTTGTATAATTTAAATGAAATACACATTTAAATTGATGATAATACATTTAAATGTGTATATATATAATATTAAAAGATATGGTGGGACCCATAAAGGAGTTGCTTTTGTAGGTTTATTGTTGCAGAGGTAAGTTTATAAAAGTTGGTAGGTTTAAACTTTTGATGTGGCGCTGATGTGGCACATAAGGAGCTGCTTTTTTCTTCAAACCAATGCCACCACCCTTACAGTCCAAAATATTAGTCGTTGAACCACATAATTCCATTGGTTTCTACTTTTAATTGTACAGAGTGTCAGATAAAATTTTGAATAGTAAGATCAAGTTAAGTGAAAAGAGGTGTACCAGCAGACGAAAAGGAGCGGATACCGATACTGAACTGTAGACACCCCATAAGTATAGTTAGAAGAAGTGCAGATGGTAAGATATATTAATAATACAGTTTCTATACCAACCTTTTATCTTAGAAGAATCACCATGAATGCCATTAACTAATGGGAATGATGTTGGCCTGCAAAATTTAATTAGTAGATTGTGGAAAAGCAAACATTAGACACTGGATTTACATGCTAACTCAATTTGACTAATAACACACCATGAATAATATCAGATAGAACATTCAGCAAGTTCTTTTCTTCTTTTATTTTAAAAGTCATTATTTAATTACAACTTGTAGCACAAGTTGTAATTATAGATTTAATTCCCAGAAAAGAGCAAAAAATATCAGAAAGACCAGAAATTATCTTAGAAATCCAGTACCAGGTAGCAACGGAAGGATTTTATTCACCATTAGTCACCTCACAACTTTCCCTACGCTTACTATCAATCACCTACTCTATCAGCTATGTACAGAATACTATCAATCACCTAGTTGATCACCATTTTCAGCCAAAGCCATACCATGGTTTCAGCTGCTCGAAAGGTAAGATTTAGCCTAACCCCTTCACCATTCCTTAATGAGTTCAGCCTGCAATTGTTTAAACAAATTACGCGAATTTTATTTCAGCATTTCTTGCTAGCATAACAGCAACCAAGTAAGCAGGTAATTCTCATCAACACTCCTTATTTTACTTGCTAAGTTTTGATGTGCATGAAATCAGAAAAACTCCACGTAGCCTTAACACCAAGTTTAGATTGACAGACATACAATACCAATGCTTAATGACTTGCGAACCTGCTTGGAAGATATCTTCAATAATATCCAAATCATAGTAATGAGCTAATGAAGAGCTCGAAAATGCCCAAGAATGCAGGCAATGAAGATGTTATCAATTTAAGATAATTGGACAAATAAGTTAAATCATTCAGATAATTCATTATATAGTGAAGCTCAAGAAGCCTTTATAAGTACAAATCTTAATATTGCATTAATGAAAGCATAAGAACACAACACATCCTCAAAAATTTTAAGAAAATTCATATAGACATTTCTTTTGCACCCATCATATCTTGACAAAACCAAAAAAGATAAAGGCTCACATTTCAAAAATACCCAACTGATATGTATAATTCTATTTCTCAAATACAGTTAATTTGCCAAATTGTTCATCATACATATATTCTGGTAATTGAGTAAAACAAATAGTAATAAAATAAAATCGATATATTGTATACCTTGAGAAATAAGCAAAAGGAGCAATAAGCAAGAAGACAGTAGAATGTGCGGCAATAAGGTTATAAAGTTTCTATTGTTAAACCTAAACCCTAAGAATTTGCTGATTATTAATCGATAGGTAAATCTTTTCAAATTTTCACATTTCTAAAATTTAGTACTAATCATAATGAAATATAATCTTTCCTAACATAATAATTTTCCATTGTTAAATCTAAATCCTAAAAATTGGCAGATTATTGATCGATTGGTAAATCTTTCCAAAATTTCATTATTCTAAAATTGAGCACTAATCATAGTAGTCAATCTTTCCTAATTGAATACTTACCATGGAGAGGCGCAGATCGCTGGCGGCGACTTGGTGACAGGGCAGACGGAGACGACGGTGGCGGATGGCGGTGGAGGGGAAACGGGAGTGGCGATGTTATCACCGAGACGTTTGTGCAGCAGTGATCGGAGCAGATTTCGTTACCGAGCAGATCTCTGGCAAAGACTTGGTGACGGGGCGGACGGCGGTGAAGGGGAAAGGGGAGCGGCGAGGTGGCAGATCGGGGCTGAGCTTGGGGCGAATCGCCGGAGGCGACAGCCATGGCTGTCGTGGTCGCCGGAAATCGCGAAGAGGCAGTGAGGATTTGGAGATCTAGGCTTTGTTAGGGAGAGAGGAGAGAGATTAGGGACTGAGAGATGGAGATGGGGGTCGAGAGAGAATCTGTGGCCATGGCCGTGGCTCGCCGGCGACACTTTCCCTGGAGTTTCAGGGGCGGCTTCGATGGGGTGAGGAAGAGAGGCGTGAGGAAGAGAGGCGTGAGTTTCTTTTTCTTTGAGCAAAAGAGGGGCGTGAGTTGTGTTTTAAAATTGAGAATAAAATAAATAAAATAAGTGATGTGGATACATATTGCCATGTCAGCGATACAGAATTGAGCTAGAAGCTCTAGAATTGCAAGGATTTTAATTCTTGAATTCTTAGACATGCCACATAGGATCCCGGATTAAGGAGAAGCCAGGAATCCTTAATCGTATTATATATTGATAATTGATTGGAACACGTTAATGATCAGTCGTCAAATTATATTTATGGGTCACAAATAAAAAAAATTAAAATAATACATACATTATTTTATTTTAATTTGAAACTATTCATATATTATTTTATAATTACGAGATATTTAAAAAAAAAAAAAAAGTTGGAACGATGGACTAAAAGGTGATATTTTATGATTTTAAATTTCCATTCGGCTTCTTATTTCAAATGCCAATAAAAGGCAACACCTTTCTCCCTCGTGCTGGATACTTCCATTTTGTTGTAATATTATCCAAACCAAAATTTTTGTAACCAAATCTGTACTGCCCTCAATCCGACGTAGTACATGATTGTACTGCCAAACTCCTATGGACACACTACACCATCGCTAGTTAGGTAAGGTAATCTCGTTACATTTTCCCACACTTGCACCCTATAGTTGTGCTTCTTTACTCCAAAATTCCCATCTCAAATTATGGCTGCCGCAGCGGCTTTCGCCACTCCTTTGAAATGCACCTTTTCCACTTCCCATAATGTTTCCGGGTCCACGCGGGGCCTCCATTGGCGGAAGAATGAGGTGGGTTCTTCTTTACTTTGCAAGTTCAGGCTGATGGCTTCGTGCCAAAGCTTCGATCTTGTTTGAATTTGGTGTTGAATTTCTGATTCCTGTTGTTATTTTTCGGCAAATGTGTGTTCGGGATTTATTGCGGACCAGGTGTTTGGTTAAATGGCACAATGGGGTTGTGACAAACTAGCTTCTCGTTTAACTGCTTCATTGTGCTGAATCGATGTTGCTTGATTTCCTCGTTGTAGAGAAGCGTCAAGAGAGCTTATCGTGGCGTCATAACAGCGAAAATCGATCACAAGCCCCCGCCTTACGCTTTAGTAAGATAAACTAAGATAGCTCCTTGTGTTGCTATTGCTGATGATAATCTCTACATGTCTTCTGCTGATATGTGTTTAGGCTTTGTTTGTATTAACTACGATATCTCTGTTTCTGTTGTTGATACAAATATGTTAGTTGCAATAGGGTGGTTAATCGGCCTTTGTTGAATCTGTAGGAGGCTCTAGAACCTCATATGAGCCTTGAAACATTTGAATATCATTGGGGGAAGCATCACAGGGCTTATGTTGATAACCTTAACAAGCAAATCGTTGGCACCGAGCTAGATACAAAGTCGTTAGATGAAATCATACTTGCCACTTATAACAAGGGTGATCTCCTCCCGCCCTTCAACAATGCTGCTCAGGTATATCATGTTCATCTTTTGCCAAGCATTTCAGCCTTTGAGCATCCCTAAATGAATTGATGTTGAGCAAGAAAAGATTTTGCTCGATGCCAGCCTATTGGATTTTGTTTTCTTCTTAATGCTAATTTGAATACCATAATGCTAGGTGTGGAATCATGAGTTCTTCTGGGAGTCCATGAAACCTGGTGGTGGAGGTCAGCCATCTGGAGAACTTGCAGAATTGATAAAGAGAGATTTTGGTTCTTTTGAAGCTTTTGTCAGCGAATTCAAGGCTGCTGCAGCAACACAATTCGGTTCTGGTTGGGCTTGGCTCGTGTGTAAGCACTACTCGTAACTTTCCTTAGTTTTTGGTCTGACTTTGTCGTAACTGTTGCTAGAAATGATTAGAAGAGTTTATAGTTTTGATTTCTGTACGCAGATAAAGCAAATAGACTCGATGTTGGAAATGCAGTGAATCCTCTTCCATCAGAGGAAGATAAGAAGCTAGTGGTGGTGAAGAGTCCAAATGCTATCAATCCTCTTGTCTATGATTACTCTGTTAGTACACTTTTATCTTCTACTTCCCAAATATGCTTACTCTTTCAATTGGGACATATGTATATTTTGCTATGAGGTTATTGTTTGTGTTACTAATGTCCTTTTCTAAGGGGGCGTTTACTTTTAAGGATTAATGTAAATAGATAAAAATAGTATAGGCTAATGTATTGTTTATTAAGATTGGAACTATCCAAGCGCTCATGATAATCTCTACCATTTGAGCTATTTTTGCTTGATTCATTTCTCATTCAAAGGGTACGATTGGAGAAATCGTAGTAATGAGGATAAATCCCTCCTAAATTGTTTGTTACTACTGTGTGTATCTTAATATCTTGTTTTCGTGTTCTTTTGCTTTCTGGCTATACTGTTGCAGCCGCTGCTGACGATTGATGTTTGGGAGGTAAGCAAATTGAATATATCTATTGAACTCTTCAAAATTATAAATCTAATCCTAACCAATTTTCTTTCTTGTTGGTGTTTTTCAACTCTCTGTTCAGCATGCATACTACCTCGATTACCAGGTAAATCTTCATCTCCCATTATCCTGATGCTTGAGTTTTACGTGCTTTCTCAGTAGTAATACGACGTGAGTTCATTACAGAACCGGCGGCCAGAGTATATATCGACCTTCATGGAGAAACTCGTTTCTTGGGATGCCGTGAGTTTGAGGCTTGAAGCTGCTAAAGCTAGAGCTGCTGAGAGAGAAAGAGAGGAAGAGAGAGAGAGAGATGAATATGAAGGGAATAGCCAAACTGAACCGCAACCAGTAGAAATGTATCTGAGTGATACAGAGGATTCTGAGGCTGATTGAGTTCAATTCATGTTTAGGAAGAGAATTTTTGCATTAGAATTTGTCGTTTCCAAAGTTTAGATATGATAGCCATAGTGTATTGAGTTGTGTATGAGAACTATAATTATGCCAAAAAAGTGAAAAAGTAAAGTGTATTTTGGCACAAATTTCATGTCAGTTTCAATTTGGGATTTGTATGAAAATTTAAATCAATAAAGTGAACGTATTTTAGGATCAATTTTAAAGTTTATGTGCAAAACTAAAAAATATGTATATTATGAACAAGTATTGAAGTTGATGTAGAGTTCAAAATTCATGTATTTTGATGGCAATGGGTGGATGGTGTAAGAAGAGAATATGGAGATGGTAAGGAAAGGGGATCAACTAAGCCGAATGCCTAGTGATTTCTCAAAATGAAGGTGCTATTGTGTGGATCAATAAACATTTTACCAAGAATTCAGAGACTAGCGGATGCACTCAGAAATTTCATGTGTTGTGCCTGCTATTGTATTTCTTCCTACTCTGGATTTAATGGCATATTCAACCCAACAAATACCGATATTCTTATCGGAGGAAATTGAAGGTGAAACTTGAGTTTGATGTGCCTATCCAAGTGGGGAAGTCTATTTTTGAGAATTAGCATTGATAGATAAAAATAGTAAAGTTAATCCCTTATTTACTCATATGAATTGAAACATTGAAATATTATCCCAAGACCCTTGATTATTTCTATCATTTAAATTAGTTTTGATTAATTCATATTCTATTCAAATGATGAGATTGAAGAAATTTAAGAATACTCAATTATACATCTTATCAATCATGCAAAATAAAAATTTACAAGCATATATGATATGTGATTGTTACATGATGAAGTTGGTTTGTTCCATCTCCATTCTCTGGGGATTGGGGCTATGTCTTCCTACTTTCTCTACACGGCTGTTACGGATAGTACTCTCACTTGGCGAATCCTCCCTTCGTCCCGCGAAGCTTGAGCAGTATTTCTTTTTGAATTGTCCCGCGAAGCTTGAGCAATTTCCTAATAGGGTTAAAAACAAATCTTTATTCACTTTTTCATTATTCCACCTACCACATTTAACACACAAAATATTAACTTCTTAAAATTCATGCCGAAAAGAAATTGCTCAAGCTTCACAGGACGGAGGAAGTAGTTTGAATGTTAATAATGTCATTTCAACTATCATTTGGAACTATATATAGATTGTTATGGAAAATGAACTTTTTGCCACAAGTTATGATTGCACTAGTTAGTCTTTGTCCTTATAAATAGAATTTCGTATTATTATTAGGGGTGGTAAAACGAGTATGGTTATTCAGTTATAATCATAATCCAATCGTATTTACCCATTAAATAGTTAAGTGATAGTAATTGATTTTTACGGATTCGATTTGGTTATCAATTATTACTTTGGTTAGAATTCGATTAATCGGTATATCAGATCGATTATCATGTATATCGATTAACAAAATTATTTTTAAATTATATAATAAATAATTGTATTTTATAATTAATTAACAAAAAAAGTTGAAAATTGTCGTACAATAGATTTAATAGCTAACTACGAGATGATCCCACCCGTCTAAGCCCTAATTTCACTTCCAGCTGCACCCGCCGACCACCGCAACCACATGGCCCCACCCCACCCATCTCCGACAACCCCACCCAACGCCGACGCCCCTCACCTCGTCACACCTCCACCAATCGCGACATGCACCAGCAGCTTTCGAATCGCCGCGCCTTCGCCCTAGCCTTTAGCCAACAACCCTTCGGCGGCACCACCTCCATTCGACATTTTTCATATATGTTAGAGGATTGATTGAGCAAATCTGATAGTAGCTTCATGTGTTGCAGAAAGAGAAATATACATGGTTAGACTTGCGTGCCATTATTTATAAATGCATGGGTTCAGTTAAATAAAGAAATTACTCCCTTCATTTGCCCTAAAAGTGACCTGTATTTTATTTTGAGTTTGTCTATTATAAGTGGCCTGTTTTCATAAATAAAAAATTTTAATCTTTAAAAAAATATAAGTCCTATCATTTTTAACAAATTTACATCGTAATTCCCGTGCCAAAAAATTCTGAGTCACTTATAATGAAATGAATGGAATAATATATATTCACTATATCCCAATATTGTTGTCCCAAAACTTTTGAGCATGAAAATTAATAAAAGATGTAAATTGGATTAAAAAAATGGAATAAGCCACACTTTTTCAAGAGTTAATTATTACTCCACCTTTTATGAAAATGAGACGATAATAATAAGATAATCCAAAATATTAAGACAACAAAGCAATATCAGTAATATCAAACTACAACTGTGGCATGTGATGAAAAGTTAACTATTACTCCATCTTATATGAAAATGAGATAATAATAATAATAAAATAATTAAAAGTAGTAAATGAGACAACAGCAGTAGTAATATCAAATGACAACTGTTACATGTGGTGTGGTGCAGTGAATAGTCCGCTTATCAAATGACCCAAGCATGTAAAATTGGTGGAGTTACAATTACAAAAATTGCTCGAAAATTTGATTTAATTAATCGGAACCTGAACCGATTTCCACCCTTAATTGTCACGTAGGTATCTTTGAACTGTTCACAGACGGATTCCTCGATTACTATGAAATCACACAAATAACTTTTGCTAATTTCAGTAAAAGGCTAACAAAGTACAATTTGGGTGGGTTTTTTATTATTTTTTCCTCTGGAGATTGATGTTTAATAATCCCTTTGTTCAAGATATCATTTTTTTTCACTTTGTGAACATCAAACGTTTTAAGAAAATGATGAATATTCTCTCCGTCCCACGAAATATGACCCAATTTTTTTTTTAATTTGTTCCATGAAGCTTGACCTGTTTCTAAAAATGGTAAAAAAAATTCACCTATCACACTTAACACATAAAATACCAATTTCTTAATTTTCGTGTCTAAAAGAAATGAGTCATGCTTCATGTGACGGAGGGAGTAATAATTGATAATAGTAATATTATTGTTAGTGGAGTTTGAATCTCACTATTATTGTGAGTGAAAGTTTGTGGATCCTACTGCTATAAATGAAAATAGAAACGATATCATAGACGGACCAATATAGTAAAAGTAAAAACGATATCGTTAACAGATGGAGTATTAAATTTTAAATTATATAAAAATATTAAAATGTCATTATTTATGAGTTAGATTTATTAGTAACAAAAAAAATTATAAGTAATTTAAATATTAGTTTTGATTTAAAATAATATATACTCCATCCGTCCCACTCCAATAGGCTCGCTTCTTTTGGGCACGAAAATTAAAAAAACTTACTTTTTAGTAGTAAAGTGGTGTGATCCACACCAATTAAGTACAATTTTTTTACCCAAAAAGAAAAATGAGCCTATTGAAGTGGAACATTCAAAATAAAAATGAGCCTATTGGAGTGGGATGGAGGGAGTAATATACAATAATAATATTATCAATTTAATAATAATAATTAAATTTATAGATTGTAAAACAAATAATTTAAGTGAATCTCATTATGAGCAAAATAACACTAAATCATCAATATAATAAAATACCGTAATTTAATATAACAATTTTGGGCTTTAAAAAGTCAAACTATATTATAATAAATATAAAATTCATATTTAAATAGCTTAAAATTAAATTAAAAAATCAAGAAAAATGCGAATAATATAAAAAGAAAAATATATCAACAAACATGTTTATATAAATAAATAAAGGACAAAGGTGCAAAAAACTCCCTATTGTTGTAAGCAGTGCACAAAACACCCCCCATGGTTTCATTAGGTGCTGTCAACCCCTTAATGTTTTAAAATTAATTTCTGCAGATGCCGTTATCTTCTCCATCTGGTAGATGAGTGATTTGAACTAATTTTAAAACATTAAGGGGTTGACAGCATCTAATGAAACCATGGGAGTGTTTTTGTGCACTGCTTACAACGATAGAGATTTTTTTGCACCTTTGCCCATAAATAAATAATTCAACACGTAATTAAATAAATAAATATAATATTTTAAATTTTAATTTTAAGATATAGCCAGCAACAAACAGGAGACTTGGAAATCACGAATCTCATTTCCCCAGAGCATTTTTCATTACCAAGGCTTTATCAGAAAAAGTATGGATATGTAAATAAACCATGTTGAATCACTATATGCTAAAGTAATTAGATCCAATCACCCAAGATACCCAATCCAGTCAACTGTAATATGTAGAGTCATACTTCCAAGCAAATCAAAAGATACCAAGAAAGATAAAAGAAGTACAAAACCAAAGCCCTCATAAAGTCAAAGATAACACAACACAATTCATGGCTTCCATACACAGCCTATCATGTAAATAGCAATTGCAACACAAAACCTTCCAAGCGAACCCCATACTGAAACTATAGGTCATTTATGTCAATAATATGCAGAGAACCCCATACAGAAAATCTAGGTCATTTAGCAACTCAAAAAATATATATACATGTCATCTATATCGAGAATATACCAATTATTATAGCAAGTGAGGACAAGCCCCATTTACCAAGTAAGGGTAGCCACTTTAAGGGGATGCAGAACTTCTGTCAAGACTATAATGGATTAAGCTAGATAGATTGTCACAAAACGATGGCAAGTGTTTTGGTTATCGAAAGTTCAGGCACTACATGTTTGTCACAACCATTGCACTTGACATAGACAGTATCACAGTGAAGTGATAATGCTGGTCTTACTCCTAAACCATCCAACAAGGTTAATATTATTATATCCTACAAAGGCCACAGACATGTAAACAAGAAACCTATAACCAAAAAGGTATTCTTAATGGAATTGATTACCAAAGCATTATAATTGCATAACCTAAACTAGTTAAAATGCCATACCACAAAACAATTAGCTTATCTAGGTAGCGTTGTACAAACTGCAGTTACTAGCTGCACTTGTAGATATCTAGTTTGAATGTATTCCCCAAACTCACTTCCACTACGACTACATATTTAGGAAAGAAAAATCGAACAAGAATAAGCACACATCATGAACAGCAATGCAGAGCTTAGAAAATGCAAGGTAAGTAGAGAGACAAAGGCAAGCCAAGAAACCGAACCACCATATTATACACTTGCCAACCAACCGGGGAAAATATCGGTTCACAAATCAGTGGATCGCATGACAACAATTCTAGCAAAAAACCATTCCAGGACATTATAAGAGCACCATTCTATAGGTATAATAAACCCACCAAACATAGAGCAGAAACCATAGTAACAGCATAATAAACCATCCGTAAATAAAAAACCATCAAAAAAGAGAGACCAATAACCAATAAAAGTCGATTTATTCACGAGGTGCTTTTGCATTCCCTGGCGAAGTGTCCAGACTCCCCGCAGCTGAAACAGTTGCCGCCACCGCCGCCACCGCCGCTAAACCTTCCAAAACCACCACCACCGCCACCTCCACGGCTGTAACCGCCACCGCCACCGCCACGTCCACCTCCGCCGCCTCCGCGCACACAATCCCTCGCCATATGACCTGGCTCCCCGCAGGTGAAACAAGCCCCGCCGGCACCACCGCCGCCGCCGCCGCCTCCGCGATTTCCACTAGGACATTCCCTCGCCATATGACCAAACCCTCCACAGCTGTAACATCCCCCACCACTTCCACCGCCTACCCCTCCGCCTCCACCTCCGCTTCCGTTAGGGCAATCCCTAGCCATATGACCAAACTCCCCACAGTTAAAGCACTCACCGCCTCCTCCACCTCCTCCGCCGCTCCGATAACCATATCCATTGCCGTCATTTCTCCGATCGCCGTATCCGAAGCCTCCGCCGCGGCTGTTGCTGTTATTCCCCCTCCGAGAAGTGGTGTCGACGGGGCCGCCTCCGGGGGCGGTGACGTCAGCAGCCTTGGTCTTTTCGCCTTCTAGGATGATGGTGAACTCGACCTCCTGGCCCTCGCGGAGGGTGCGGTAGCCGTCAGATTTGATGGCGGTTTGATGGACGAACAGATCTTCGCCTCCTTCCTCCGGCTGGATGAATCCGTAGCCCTTGTGATCGTTGAATTTGGTGACAACGCCCTTGGATCGAGTAGCCTTTTCCTCCGCCATTGATGATCGCCGACGAAAGAAACCCTAAAAAACCCCCCGATATATATGATTATATATAGAGACGGAAGAGAGTTTTTTGTTTGTGCGTCTCGTGTGTGATTGTGTGTGATATTTATAAAAGAAAAAAGAAAAGAGAAGAGAAGAGAAGCCCTAATAAAATTGTTGCGTTTCGGCGCCTTTAGGGCTTTTACATTTCTCATTGGTTGTTGGAATTTTTCTCTCTATCTAAATTCAAAACATAATTTATTAATTTACAGATTTAGTTCAGATAATATTCGGAAAACATTTATTTTTTTAAAATGGATCCGATTTGGCTCCTTTCAGTTGTTTATTTGTTTGTGAAGTCTTTGGTTTCATTTTAGTTTTTTCTATCCAATATATTTCGAGTGATTTGTTTCGCATATCCTTATTTCATACTAATCTAATTTTATCAAACTTGCATTGAATCATTGACAAACAATAGAACAAGGACTATCTTAGCCCTCAGCAGAATACATTTTAATTTATTTTTTAATGTATATGAATTTTTTTAGTTTTTCTTTTCAACTTGCAATACAATATGAAAGGGTTTAAGAAAATAAAATCACGAAGTATTTTAAAAATACAATTTTAACGTAATTTTTGAAGTGTGACGAATTAAATTTTCACATTTTCAATATTTGTAATTATGTCTCCCAATTATTTTTGGTCGCCGAATTGTTGAATTAGAGCTTATGTGGATTAGCTCGCCACGTAAAATTCATGTTACGACGTCATTTGCAATAAAATTGTTGAATATTGAAAATTAGAGTGCAAAATACAAGATACGGTCCTTTTATATTCTGATTTTTTTTTAATTGAAATTGTAAGAAACAACGTTGTTTAGGCTTCACAAAAACAACGTTGTTTTTACTAATCCACGTAAGCTCCAATTCAACACTCCGGCGGTAAAAAAAGAAAATTAGGGGATGAAATTACAAAATCGAAACGATGGTTATTTAATTCGTCACACTTCAAAAGTAACGTTAAAATTGCAATTTTGAAATAGTTATTGATTTAATTTGCTAAAACTTCCAATATTAAATACTACTTTGTTTGATAAATAAATACTATTTTCATTCACAAAAAATAGTCCTATAAAAGGACGACACGAGCTTTAACAAAAATAATTGGAGTACCAGCAATGGAGAGCCAAGGGTGGGCTCTTAAATATGGTCTCCACTATTTAAGAGCCCACCTCCACTATGGGAGAACCAAATGCACTTATGCACTTTTGAGCCCGGAGCGTTGGAGAGAAGTGGGCTCGCGAGCCGCAAGCTCGACAATTTGTGGGGGGGGGGGGTAGAGCCCAATTCCGAGCCCCATTGTTGATGCTCTTAAGTGGATTGTGAGTAGAGAAGAGATTCCGTTTAAAAAGTTGTATTAATAATGATACTATTGTGAGTGAAAAAATGGGCTCACTATGTAATAGAAAGTTTTCAAAAATTGAAATGAGCTAATTTTTGTGGACGTCTCAAATAGCAAAAAGAAACTATTTTTTATGGACGGGTGAATACATACATACATACATACATACATACATACATACATACATATATATATATATATATATATATATATAGGGAGAGGTTCAAATAAGAACCACTAAATAAAATTAGAACAGAGAACCATTTTAAGCCATTCGATCATCAAGATCTACGGTGGATGCATCATCTTGGTGGATGAATGCAGATCCTGGGTTCGAATCCTGAAGGGAGCAAAAATTTTATTACTTTCGGATGCATTAAATTTAATAGCGAATGCATTAATTTATATAGTAGATGCATTGATTTTAATGGTTCTTATGTTCTCACGATAAGTGTGGTTCTCACTATAACCGCACCCTATATATATATATATGTGTGTGTGTGTGTGTGTGTGTGTGGAGAAGATCAAATGAGAATGGACAAATGTGGTGAGAATGAAGAATGATTACATAAGCCAATATATATGTTGCATAAAATGTTTGTAATTTGCATAAGCTGCTTATAATGACTGCATAATGAAATTCAATTAATTAGATAAAATTTTCACTCCTTCCAAGATTCGAACCCAGGTAAAAATTTTATACATTATCATACTGCAGCTTATGCAATACTCTATACTGACTTATGCAATCATTCTTATTTCTTAAAAAAAATAATATATAAATATATATTCTTTCTTCTTAAAAATAAATATATAAATATATTAAGTGCATTCTTCGTGCTTAGATACACTGCCGACCACCTATAATATATTCCCTCCGTCCCACTCTAATAGGCTCGTTTTCCTTTTTGAGATGTCCCACTAAAATATGCTCGTTTTCTATTTTGAGTAAAAAAAGAATGTACTTAATTGGTGTGGACTACACCACTTTCCTTCTAAAAATTAAGTTTTTTAATCTCCATATTTAAAAGAAGTGAACTTATTAGAGTGAGTGAGACGAAGGGAATATATCATATGATGAACTATTATTATTAATATTATGAAAATAGCCCATCTAAAGTTTGAATTTGTAGAAACTAAAATACAAGAAAGAGAAAACGTATCGAATACATTTGCGACATGGCGCCATATTTTCTTTTTAATCGCAGTGAATTATTTGTACACTCATTTTCACTCAATACATTATCTATCATTTTTTTTAAAATCCATGTTATCATATGTGAACTGTCTTACGGGATGGAGGGAGTGTGATTAATTCAACTCTATTTTAGTATACTACTCCACCACTAATAATACCTCATTTATTTTTTACTTTTTACCTTTTTATGATTTTCAATACTAATTAGAACACATTTTTTTCCATTTTGAATACACTCAACAACTTTATCTTAAAACTCGTGCCTCATCTAATTAGGAAGTTATTTAGGGGACGAAAAGAGTATATATAAAGGTATTTGTATTCTTTCATTTAACAAGAAAACAAAGCATAATCATGATATGATTACTTTAGATGTTTAACAAATTTATACTCATTTTGTGAATTAAAATCTATTCTCTCTGCCCATAAAAAAGTATCATATTTTTCATTTTTGTCCGTCTCATAATATCACTTTCATTTTGGGATATGATCCATTTTTTTCTTTTTAACTGCAACCACTTATTTCTACATAACCCACAATCATTTATTTTTCACTCAACACATTATCTATTAGTCCCTCCGTCCCATTAAAGTTGGCAACATTTCTATTTTGGGTGTCCCACTAAAGTTGCCACTTTCTAAAAATGGCAAAAGTTTACTTTAATTAAGTCAACAATTACTCACTAATTTGGTCAACAATTGTAGGCCACTTTCTAAAAATGTCAAAATTACTTTAATTAAGTCAACAATTACTCACTAATTTGGTCAACAATTGTAGGCCACACTTTATTAAAACATATAACACTCAATTTCTTAATCTCCGTGCCGAAACGAATGTTGCCAACTTTAGCTGGACGGAGGGAGTAACACTTTTTTATAACTCGTGTCATCTCATATATGATAATCTCTTAGTCCGCGCCTTATATTTACATATGGGGATGAAGGGAGTGTAATTAATTCAACTCAATTTAAATTTCGCTTTTCAGTAGCAAAAAAATGATTCGCAAATGATTCTTCCAAAACTAACCACTTAGTCCGCATAGCCTTATATTTACATCGTTAAGTCCATAATCAATGGAAAATCACTAGTGTGTGTCTATATATATATATATATATATATATAGGGGAAGGCTAAAATAAAAATCAAAGTTAGATTATAAAATAGGAACCATTTTCAGCCCTTGGATCATCAAGATCTACGGTTAATTCATCACCTTGTTGAAATAATTCATGGTCCTGAGTTCGAATCCCATAGGTAGCAAAAAATTTAATTTTCATAATTCATACATTTACACAGTGGATTCATGGGTGTTCTACATATAATTCATACATTTTAATTAGTTTATAGTTTATAGTCTAAGAGGAGTTTTCTGAATAGCCCTCCCCTATATATATATATATATATATATATATATATATATATATATATATATATAGGGTTGGGTTCCGGTGGATCCCTATGCTTATAATAGATCCGTAGATCCAAATCTAGACCACACATTTATGACATGTGGCGCATCAAGATGGTGACACGTGGCAAGGCATTTCAAGGCAAAATCTGGAGAGGGGTAAAATTGGAATGTAATTTTCGAAATTCAAAAAAAAAAAAAAAATTAGATTTTCTCAAAATAGGTATATTTTAGATGCATAAAGTTTCATACGAGAATGCATGAACTTTCATATAAAAATGCATAAAGTTTCATATAAATATGCATAAGATTTCACCCCACCCCAACCCCACCCCCCACACCCCAGAACCCCACCCCACCCCAGAACCCCACCCCCACCCACCCCCTACCCCCCCACCCCCCACCCACCCCCCCCCCCCAAAAAAAAATTTTTTTTTTTAAAAACTGATTTTCTGACCACTGACCCACCCCTACCCCACCCCCCACCCACCCCCCCACCAAAATATTTTTTTTTTATTTTTTTATTTTCTCAAAAACTGATTTTCTGACCACTGACCCCCCCACCCACCCCACCCCCCCCCCCAAAAAATTTTTTTTTTTGAAAATCAGTTTTTAAAAAAATAAAAAAAAATATTTTTTTTTGGGGGGGTGGGGGTGGGGGGTGGGTCGGTGGGGGGTGGGGGTGGGCCAGCAATTAGAAAATCAGTTTTTGAAAAAAAAAAAAATTTTTTGGGGGGGGGGGGGGTGAGGGTGGGGGGGTGGGTGGGGTGGGGGGCAGGGGCAGGGGTGGGGTGGCGAAACTACCAGATTTATTAAAATGAAATGCATTTTTTGTATAATTTAATGCATTTTTATGTGAAAACTTTATGCATTTTTGTTTGATTTTATATGCATGTGAAACATGCATATTTTTGGGGGGTGGTAATGGGGAGGGTTGGGGGGTGGTGTGGGCTGGATTGGGGGGTGGTATGGGGTGGGGTGGTGAAAATACCAAAACTGAAAAAATTAAATGCATTTTTCTGTTCAAAGTTATGCATTTCATGTGAAAACTTTATGCATCTTTGTGTGAAACTATATGCATCTAAAATATATCTATTTTGAGAAAATCTAAAAAAAATATATTTTTTTTAATTATTAAATCCGAAAATTACATTCCAATTTTACCCCTCCAGATTTTGCCTTGGAATCCTTGCCACGTGTCACCATCTTGATGCGCCACATGTCATAAATGTGTGGTCTAGATTTGGATCTACGGATCTATTATAAGCATTGGGATCTATATGATCCCATTCCTATATATATACTCCCTCCGTCCCTAAAATAACTTCCTCTTTTTCCATTTTGGGACGTCCCCCAAATAACTTCCTCTTTCTTTCTTTCCATTTTTGAAAACCTACCCCACCACTAATAATACTTTATTTATTCTTACTTTTCACTTTTCACCACTCCCAATACTAATTATAACACTTTTCACAACTTCCAATAATAATTATATCACTTTTTCTCCACTATCAATACACTTTACAACTTTTTATTAAAACCCGTGCCGTCCCCAAAGAGGAAGCCATTTCAGGGACGGAGGGAGTATATATATAGGGTGTGGTTCTAGAGAGAACTACATTATTTGTGAGAACGGGAGAACCAACAAATTTAATGCATCCACTGTAAAAATTAATGCATTCGCTGTTAAAATTAATGCACTAAAAAAATAAAAATAAAATGCTCCCTTCAGGATTCGAACCCAGGATCTGCATTCATCCAACAAGATGATGCATCCACCGTAGATCTTGATGATCGAATGGCTGAAAATGGTTCTCCGGTCTTTTTTTATTTATGGTTCTTTCTTGAACCTCTCCCTATATATATATATATATATATATATATATATATATATAGGGTCGTGTTCCGTAGAGAAGACGATTACACCATGTTCAACAAAATATATTGAACATATTAGTAATTTCGTTGAACATTCATCAAATATATTGAACATATACAACATTTTTGGGGGGTTTTGGGGTTCGACCCCCTATATGTTCAACACAAAAATTCGTTGAACATGGCGTGAATAGATGCTGACCGTTATATTAGATAAGATCAATGGATGAAATTACTTCTCTTTTCTCACTTACATATAGGCCTTCTTCATTAAACCCTATATATATATATAGGGTGTGGTTCTAGAGAGAACTACATTATTTGTGAGAACGGAAAAACCATCAAATCTAATGCATCCACTGTAAAAATTAATGCATTCGTTGTTAAAACTAATGCACTAAATTTTTTTTAAAAAAAATGCTCCCTTCAGAATTCGAACCCAGGATCTGCATTCATCCAATAAGATGATGCATCCACCGTAGATCTTGATGATCGAATGGTTGAAAATGGTTCTCCGGTCTTCTTTTATTTATGGTTCTTTCTTGAACCTCTCCCTATATATATATATATATATATATATATATATATAGAGTGAGACTATAATAAAAACACATCTTTTTGTAAAAACTAAAAACGGCTGAATTCTATGTAGAACACGTATGAATTAACTGTGTAACTGTATGAATTGCGAAAGGTCCTGAGTTCGACTGAATTCTATGTAGAACACGTATGAATTTCGCAATTCATACAATTACACAGCTAATTCATACGTGTTCTACATAGAATTCATACATTTTAGCCGTTTTTAGTTTTTACAAAAAGATGTGTTTTTATTATAGCTCATCCCTATATATATATATATATATATATGGAAGAACTACCGTGAAAACACTTTTTAAAATAAAAATAAAAATGTTTTTCAATGTACGAATTTTATGTAGAACGCGTATGAATTCATCCAACATGCTTACGAATTGTGAAAAATAAATTTTTGCTACCTTTGAGATTCAAACTCAGGACCATGAATTCATCCAACAAGGTTACGAATCAACCGTAGATCTTGATGATCTAAAGGCTGAAAATTATTTATATTTTATATTTTAAGAAGTATTTTTATTTTAGTCCTCCCCTATATATATATAGGGGGCCGCTCCAATGAGACCCCCTAATTTTCGTATAACACGAGGCACGATCTGGTGCGTTTATTTTATCAATCATATGACTGATATTGTATCTGGAGAGAATTTTTTTTTTCGCAGGGTTCGAATCCTGGAGGGAGCAAAATATTTTAAATTTTGTTATTCATCAGTATATACTGCCTTGTTCAATATATACTACCTTATTCATTACCAATTTTTTAAATTTTATTTTTCATCAGTATATACATTTTGTTCGTTAGATATATGTCTTGTTCATTAATATTATATGTCTTATTTATTGTCCTCATGTTACACGAAAAATAAGAGGTCTCACTGGAGCGCGCCCCTATATATATATATATATATCATAGCAAAACAAAAGGCCAATTAACATTGAAAACGACTGATAATTTGCTTCACTATTAAACTTTTGTGATAATTCCTCAAATCTCAACATCCTCGGATGGGTAAAGGATCAAAGAAGAAGGTTCAAATATAATAAAGCAAATGCAAAAAAAGAAAGACAAAAAAGAGGTTACCTATCTACAGCAGCAAAGAGAAAATCACAATGCTGGCTGATACATTTGTACAACAGCATTATGCAACAAGAATTAGTAGACTTCTACATTCCATTGCTCTGCTTTCTTCAACTGCCTCTTGTACTCTACCCAGTCGATACCTGGACCAGAAAAACAAGAAGATCGAGTGAGCCAGTATGATTGAGTAACATGATTCCACGAGAGTAGACTATGTGGTTAATTAGCCTATATTATTTTTAGACGTAGAATTTTTCATGCAGTTTACCATCTTTAGCAGCTAAGGAGACCATGATGTCGTCAATGCCCTTCTCCATGCCCTTGAGCCCACACATGTATATGTATGTGTTGTCCTTCTTGAGCAGCTCCCATAGCTCTTCCGCGTACTCAGCCATCCGTGTTTGGATGTACATCTTCTCCCCCTTCGCATTCGTCTCTTCCCTGCTCACAGCATAGTCCACTCGGAAGTTGTCTGGGCTTTTACTCTTCATTTTCGTGAATTCCTGCCCACCACAACATGCTCACGTAATGCTTGTTATGAGTTAAATTGACAAGATTTCATGTTCATCAACTCCCGTTTCTTGATTTTTAGGATACTAGTGTGCAAAATGATAAGTGGGAATGCATCAGTTTCTCACATCTTTGTAGAGCAAAGAGCTGCTCGTTGGAACACCCAGAAACAGCCATGCTAAGCCATTGAACTACAACACAAGAAAATTCATAATGGATCAACCAGAAAAAGAGAACATTGTGTATATACATATAACTAGGGGAAAAAATTATCTGTATTCAAATACTGTTTTCAAGCCACATTAGTGATTTCTCGTTTCAAGATGTCATGTTACATAAAAAAGGTAGATGTGTTTTTTGTGCATTGAGGTTTACCTTGTAGTCATCGTGCTTCTCAAAGAACATCTTCCACAAAAACGAGCGGAAAGGAGCAATCCCAGTTCCGGTAGCAAGCTACAATGCGGCCGGATTATGAGAATACTAATTCAATTTATAAATCTTCGTATAATTCAAGAGTTGCAAAAGATTATGAACGACCTACCATTATAATGGTAGCATTGGGGTCTTTTGGCAGGAGCATCTCTTTCCCTACAGGTCCAGTTATTTTCACCTCAGCACCAGGTGTCAAGTCACCTGAAACAGAGAAAGACTTCAAAATAGGACACACACTATCTCCATTTGGCAAGATTATTCATAACCAAATAAGCTCATTTTTTAACAAGTCACTCATAAATTGAACTTACACAAAAAGTTTGAGCAAACTCCTTTAACGATTTCCCCTTGATCATTGGTGTAGACAAGCCTTTTAACACACAAAGATACCTGCAACGAAGCATCAACACGACATAGCTAGTTTGAATCTTTCTCAAAACAACAGATAAAAGCAGTATGCATTGGTGGTCTTTCATGAAGGGAGGCTTACAGTCTTGGAGTCTCCTAGATCACCAAGGGCGCTGCTTGCAATCGAGTACAACCTCAGCTTGTGTGGTTTCCCGTTCTTGTCTATCCCATCTGGGATTATCCCAATCGACTGGCCTTCTCTGTAAGGCACCTCTCCTGCTCAAACACACTCAACTAGCACAATTTTGAGCATACAAACATGATCTCATAGGCCTAAATCCATTACAAATGATCACAATATTGTTTGATCAACAACAAGTATTGATCATTTAGGAAGAGGGTGGAGATGAGTACCCTCAGTGCTGAAGAGCATGTGCCAGGTTTCACCGGGGGCTTCGTCTCCGGTAATCTTGGTGTTCAAGAGGCATTTGCCAATGTATGGCTCTTTAGGCCTGAATTTGTTGACAACTACCCCCTCTTCCTGTTTCTTGGAATGCTTCTCCTTCTTGGCAGGTGCCTCTGTGCTCACTTGAGCTCGAATTGGAGCAACCGCTGACGACACATGACGGTAATGCAACGATGACTGCACATACATATTTGGAAGCTACCATTACTACAATCAAATATGTTTGAACTAAAGAGGCGTTTATTTTGGGTGATATTGATCGAGTATTTCAAGGATTACACGATTGCCCTATCATTTTTATATATTCAAACTATCAAACACCCCTAAATCTCGGAATCTTCGTCTATGCTCTCCACCACCTTAATTCACCTCATTTAACAATAACTAAAATCCAAAACATCATGACATAAATGCAATACTATTTCGTATCAGTTAGCATGTATAAAATGAAAAAAAAAAAAAAAATAGAGCCAGAAATTTCGATATTGGAATTGCATACCTTGTTAAAATTGATCCTTTCTGGAGAAATAATGGAGGTTCTAGATGGAAGAGAAGTAGACTTGGAAGTAGGAAGAGAGACTGCAGCACTTACAGCAGCAGCCATTTTCGTTACGAACTAAGATATCAATAACCAGAGAGAGAGAGAGAGAGAGAGAGAGAGAGAATTGAAGTGATGATAGTAAGTATAGTGAGAGAAGGAAAAGAGAAGATTAAGGATTGGTGGAGGAGATTGGAATAGACAATGCAGTGGCACTAGTTAGGATAAGAAAATGCGAGAAAGTGTATGACTCATATTTTTTGACAGAATCATCACAAATTTGATATTTTGATTCACCACCATATCTAATTAAAGAATAAAGATTCCTTGTCTAACCGCACCCGACAGAATGTCATATTACTACTTCAAATAGTTTAACATTCTTTTTTTTTTTTACTATATAGTTTACGATTCACATTTCATGGTTGAGAGTATAATTTCTGAATTTTGATCCAAGAATTTAATGTCAATATCGTGTTGAGTTCACATTTTATGCCGCAAAGCAATATCGCAGATTTCTCTCGTCGTAAAATAAATAAAAATAGGTTATTATTATTAAATTACGTTTTATATAAAATTGAAAAAGAAAAAATCCTTGAATGCACAAGAAAGCAAACTAAGGGCCCGAGACTCGAAAAGAGCTCGTAAAACAAAAACATCAACGCATAGGACAGCTTAAGTCAAAAAACAACAGTTGGCAACAAAATCAAAAGTCGTCCAACTCCATTTCATCCGACCAACGGCCGTGCGCGATATTGTTCATAGCACGCATAGCATAAAAATAGGTTATTATTGATATGCATGAATTAATATGTCCTGCAAATATTGAGATTGACAATCGAAATACATATACCCCGAATAAATATTGTACAGTTTGTTTGATCATATGTTCTAATATCTTTAACTAACTTTTTACGTATTACTGTATTACTTCATTACTGCACAACTCCATGAATTATTGCACCCTCGAAATCCCCTTGATTTTTATTTTATTTTTTGAGGGGGGTATTTATTCAATAATAATCCATGTTTGTCTTGAAAACTCAATGATTCGAATTTTATAAAATCGTGGACTCATCGGAAAACTGAGGATGCCCGAACTCAAAATGACCATGTGCATATATCAAAGTCAATAACCAATTAAATCTACACGTGTGCAACACAAAGCAAATTCATGCGACAAATGACTCAGGATTCTTTTCATCTTTAATTTCTATAAACATCTCTCAAATTGTGCCAATGTACCACAGGTGGAGTGCAAAAGATGAAATAAAATTCCCAAAAAAAGAAAAGAAAAAAGATGAGTACCCTGCCTACTACATGACATGAGCACAGAGGAAAAATGCAGATGAGGCTGAAATTTGTACAAAACATTATGCAGCAGCAACAACTAGTAGACTTCCACATTCCATTGTTCTGCCTTCTTCAACTGCCTCTTGTACTCTACCCAGTCGATACCTTCAAACACGAAAAACGACAAGATATATATACAGTTGAGAAAGAATGGTGCAACAAAATGCCTAAAGAGTTTCTGCTTACCATCTTTAGCAGCTAAGGAAACCATGATGTCATCGATGCCCTTCTCCATGCCCTTGAGCCCGCACATGTACACAAACGTGTTGTCTTTCTTGAGCATCTCCCACAGCTCCTCCGCGTACTCAGCCATCCGAGTTTGGATGTACATCTTCTCACCCTTGGCATTCGTCTGTTCTCTGCTCACAGCAAAGTCCAGCCGGAAGTTGTCCGGATTTTTCTCCTTCATTTTCTCAAATTCCTGACCACATTGCTCATTCCATTATTGATACAACTAATTCATACTGCATAATAAGACCTTCTTTTTGACAAGAAATCAAATTCAGTGACTTGATTTTTCGAGTTTTAGCATAGGGAGACAATAGCTTACCTCCTTGTAGAGCAAGGAGCTGCTTGTTGGGACACCCAAGAATAGCCATGCTAAACCATTGAACTGAAATTCAAGAAACCAACTGGTTCTTGTTAATACTCTTAACTTCTGCTTTCGGTGTGTGTGCCAGTATTTGAAGGTAGAAGCTGATTTGTGTATACCTTGTAGTCCTCGTGTTCCTCGAAGAACATTTTCCACAAGAATGCGCGGAAAGGAGCAATTCCAGTCCCAGTTCCGAGCTACACATGTAAAAGACCAAAATTGCGATGCCAAATCAACTCAATGCAATTTTTATGCCCAACTAAAATCAAAGGTGTTCACACATTATATTTGATCTCAATTGTGAATAACACACACCATTATGACTGTAGCATTGGGGTCTTTAGGCATGAGCATTTCTTTCCCCACAGGGCCAGTTATCTTCACTTCGTCACCGGCTTTCAAGTCACCTGATAACGAACAATGTTCAACACACAATTGCAACCACAAGCAAAGCTTCTAAGAAGCTCATAATATGGTCACAATTCTCAATAGGATTGCTTACTTACACAAAAAGTTTGAGCAAACTCCTTTAACAATTTCGCCTTGATCATTGGTGTAGACAAGCCTTTTAACACACAAAGAGACCTGCAACCAAGCATATAATCGAAGATGATGGAAGGTATTCCCATGAAATGCACAAACACACATAGTTCCAATATCTTAATATTACTACAGCTAAACATCTTTGCTATCACAGCCGTGTATTCCTATTCAGCAGAAGCCTTACAGTCTTGGAGTCTCCAAAGTCACCAAGGGCACTGCTGGCAATCGAGTACAACCTCAGCTTGTGAGGCTTCCCATTCTTGTCTACGCCGTCGGCAATCACCCCAATCGACTGGCCTTCTCTATAAGGCACCTCCCCTGTTCAACATACATACTCATCAAAATCAGTTCTAAGCAACATCACACACATTCATAGCTCTAAATAGATATTCAACCACATCACAGAAACACATTTCGACAAAAGGAATGGAACTAGTACACTACAAATTTGAAGTTCACGGATGAGTATGGAGGAGGAATACCCTCAGTGCTGAAGACCATGTGCCAAGTCTCACCCGGGGCATCATCCCCGGTGAGCTTGACATTAAGAAGGCATCTGCCAATATATGGCTCTTTTGGCCTGAATTTGTTGACAATCACCCCTTCTTCCTGTTTCTTGGAAATCTTCTCGGCTTTAGCAGGAGCTTCTGTAGTTACCTGTGCTCTGATTGGTGCGATCTTGGCACCCACAGACGACACATTTCTGTAGTGTAAGGGGGCCTGCATATATATGCATAAGATGATCAAAATCCATTTGTAGGTTATTGAGTTAGAGATAACCACTATGAAGTTATCAGTAAATCAGTAGAGCTAAATCCCTTATTTCAGTATGCAATTCTCGATCATATGTTGTGAAATCCCATAGCTTTGATACAATGCAACCGGAAAAATGACCAGCATACTAATGCAATCTGATGAGACATAGATAGTTGCATAAGCCCATTTTTAGTTTATTGATGTAAAGATGAAATTATTTGAGAATCTATGCAGCTATTTCCATATGCAATCCTGTACTGGTCAAATTCGTATTCTGTTTGAAGGCAATTTCCTAATATATATATAACAAATGTAAAGCGTAAAGTGAGATCATAATGATGTATATATGTTGAAACGATGAAATGAGAAATGATGAAAGATGATACCTTGTTGAAATTGATGCTTTCTGGAGAAATAATGGATGTTCTAGATGAAAGAGAGGCGGTCTTGGTGGCAGGTAGAGAGACTGCAGCGCTTACAGCAGCAGCCATGCCTGCTGTGATGAACTAAGAGAGAGAGGGAGAGAGAGAGAAGAGAGAGGGAGAGAGAGAGAAGAGAGGGGAAAGAGTGAGTGTAGTAAGAGAGAAAATTAGAGATGGTGATGAAGATTATGGAATGGGTGGAGGAGATTGTAGTGAGTGAGTGGTACATGTGAGGATAAAAAATGTGTTAAGATGTATGACTCTTAGCAACATTTTGTGCATCCATTTCCATATTTCCATCCCATTCAGAGTAATGATCTTCGTCCATCACATAGTAATACATTACTCGGAAATTTTTTATTTTTTATTTTAGAAAATGTGAAAGTAAGTGATTTATTCGAGTTTTATAGAGTTTGTAGATTTGGCGTACACTGATCAATAATAAGAATATGAATGTTATGAAAATCACAACTATATTTCCAATTGATTTCATGATTTCTTGATTTTCAATATTCTTGCCATAATTTCAGTCAAACTGAAAGATCGGAGAAATCCCAATCATTTTTCATCTTAAGCGTTGGTGATGGCGATGATGATAATCTAAAAAAGATGTAACATCGTATTTAGTCAAAATTATATAGTAAAACAAAATTTTATTTATATAAATAAAATTATAAAAATAGTATTCAGTGTAATTAAATTATTCTTGTAGTGTGTAACAGTATAAAATACATTATTATTTATACATTTTCTTTATTTTGTACAATTTTTTTTTTATTTTTATGAGTAAAATTTATTTTCGTTATATGAAATTGACTAGATTAGCCTATCGTCTTTACCTCACACAGTCACACTGGGTTTTTTTTTTAAAAAAAAAAAACTTAAATAATAGTCTTATAGTATTCCTTTTCGTTTGAGCTTTCACAAGATTGAACCTAATACAAAAAAATATTAATTAGCTTACAAAAAAGAATTTGGATAACAAATATTCATGTAATTAATTAGCCCACTGGCCACCGGGTCCTCACTTAAGTGAAGTGACCCGGGTTCGATCCCTCTTGGGAGCGAATTGGAGATTGGAGATATAAGGCGGATTTGGTGAATGGAGAGATAAGGTGGTTCTTGGAGTGGATGGGGAACTAATTACTAACATCTAACATGACCTTTGCCCGATCAAAAAAAAAAAATTATGTAAAGGGCATCTAACTCTCAATAATACTATATGAGAGTCTTTTTTTTTTTAAAATTCAATGTGGACCGTAATTGCCGAGGCCCAGTTTGGGATATTATTTGGGTAATTTTAGCCTCCTTTTTTCTCATCATAGTCCATTTAATATTAATAATAATAAATATACTATAATGCCTTTATACTCTCAAATTAAAATTCTAATAATTAAAATAAAAAATAAATCATAAAAAATATTCATTGGTGCGGATTTGGTGAATGGAGAGATAAGGTGGTTCTTGGAGTGGATGGGGAACTAATTACTAACATCTAACATGACCTTTGCCCGATCAAAAAAAAAAAAAATTATGTAAAGGGCATCTAACTCTCAATAATACTATATGAGAGTCTTTTTTTTTTTAAAAATTCAATGTGGACCGTAATTGCCGAGGCCCAGTTTGGGATATTATTTGGGTAATTTTAGCCTCCTTTTTTCTCATCATAGTCCATTTAATATTAATAATAATAAATATACTATAATGCCTTTATACTCTCAAATTAAAATTCTAATAATTAAAATAAAAAATAAATCATAAAAAATATTCATTGGTATAGCCCCAAAAATCCTGAAGAAAAAAACTTTGGAAGAGGGAGGAAGAAAGAAAGCAATCACAATTCACACGAAAGAATAATCATGCTCCAAATAAATGATTAATTATTCTTCATCAATATAGTACCTAATTTCTTATTTTTTCTCAAATTCAAATGCATTTGTATTAATTCTCTTTACAAATCTGTCACTTTGATTTATCGAGTCAGAGTATATATCTATTGGATTGTAGCAGTTTGATTGAGTTCATAGGTGACTATCTCTAAATCATAAATTCTAAAATTATATGACCTGCAACTTTGCTGATCTATTTCTTACAAGTATTATGTTGTAGAAAGCAGTGTAGATGGTTATGGCGGTATAAGGCAGAAGTCTGTAAGTTCAAGGAGACGATTTTCTTTCCGACTCAAATTTTTACTCCGAAATCAGTCGCAAGAAAAATTTAAGATATAAAAGTGTTGTGATTTCTTCATTTCTTCTTCTATTCTTCCTCCATTCCATCCTTTCAACTTGTTCTTCTGTTTTGGGAGCTATATATCCTAGGATTTAATTGTTATTTTTCAATTAAAATTTTAAATTTAGGTTATAAGGATATAATAGGGCCCTCCGTCCCAATAGTAATATCTCACTTTCTTTTTTAGAACGTCCCAATACAAATGTCTCATTCATTTTTTGACAATATATTCTCTCTCTCTATACCTAATATTTAAATAATTTTCATCAACCAATTTTATCTACTTTTTACGCATTTCTTAATCTCTGTGTCGAAAAGTTATTGGACACTACTATTGTGACGGAGGGAGTATAATTCATGTGATGATATTTAAATAATTTTCATCAACCAATTTTATCTACTTTTTACGCATTTCTTAATCTCTGTGTCGAAAAGTTATTGGATACTACTATTGTGACGGAGGGAGTATAATTCATGTGATTCTTGTACCATAAATTAACAATTAAATCTTCAAATACGATTAATTAACGTGAATTCAATAAACAACTTTCCAATATATAATTCATATTCAATGTCATGAATTATTGTACTAAATTGATTGTAGTAAATATGACTATACATTCACATGAATTTTAAAGTAAAAAATCAGCAAAATGGTGTACTATGAAGTAAGTAGATTTAATTTTTGGAAAAAATAGAAGTTGTCGGCCGACAGCTACCTCTTATGGCCGACTGGTAACCTATATTATGCTGTGGCCGATTTTATTTTCAGTCAAACTATGTATTTTTTTTTCATAAATGATGAATTAATTCTAGAACTTAAACTTTAATAGTGAAAAAAACAAAAATAATATACTGAAGTGACGACATCAGCAATTACAACACAATAATTGCATGTTTTTTTCTTACACAATTGTACTTGTGTAAGAAAAGTGTTAGACTTTTCATAAAAAACAATGATAATTCATCAGCATTCGAAGACATATATATTAGGCACGCCACTATAATTTGGACATAAAGTTTTTATAAATTTGGATATTTTTAATTTCAACCTAACAATGTGGCCATTTTTACCTATTGACACAAAATTTATACTATAAACTTCTTTATCAAACCTCTCTCTTTATATAGATGAGGTTCGTCTTTTGGATGTTCACAAATGGACATCTATATATTACTATAATTCAATCCCTTAATAATTTTGAAGCTGTCTGAAAACGTGGTTGTGGCCTTAGAAGTTCCAACTGTATCTTGTTCCATACGGACACGTACATAATGGTAATGCAGTTGTCTTCCAATTGTACGTACGTACATGTAAATATACATCCTGGAAACATCGTGTTTTCTGATTTGTTGCTATAATTTATACTTAATATTGTCGTCTGATCAGAGCCCAGTCTGTTGGGTTACTGATTTCCCTCGCTGGCTTTGCGAGTTGTTTTCTGCTGATTTTCCTTAATATAAAGGCATGTCTTGGCTTTCAAAAAAAAAAAAATATTGTCGTTTGATCTGTTGAGCAATAAACAAAAACCCAGGGTCCAAAATAAGATATTTGTCATATGAGGAATGGGCTGGTCTTGGGTGCGACCGTCGCACAGTGTGCGACGGGTCCGCCCCGGCCCGCGCCCGACCCGGCCCGCAATCCAGACCCGAAATCCTAAATCCTAAATTATTACATTTGTTTATAATAATTATTACTTTTAATAAGCATGAAATATACATTTGTTCGCACAAATGTATACTTATATAAATATAGGTACTTTCCTTCATTTAATATACAGTATTATATTTTCTAAACCCTAAATTCTATAAACTAAACCCTAAACCCTGTAAACTAAACCCTAAGCGTGAACACTAAACCCTAATAGGTGAAGACTAAACCCTAAGCCTGAACACTAAACCCTAATAGGAGTATTTACTTTTAATAAGCATAAGATATACATTTGGTCGCACAAATGTATACTTATATTAATATAAATATTTACCTTCATTCAATATAAAATATTATACATATCAATATACATTTATATGAACAAATGTATATATTATGTTTATTAAAAGTAACCATTATTATAAATAAATGTAATAATTAGGAGTATGGGTCAAACCCACGCGGGTCAGGGTTCCGGGTCAGAAAGGCGGGTTTGGGCTGGGTCGACCCGTCGCACACCTGTGCGACGGTCGCACAGGAGAATTAGCGATGAGGAATTAACCTATTTATGACTATATATATGGAGTAGTATATATGAAAGTATGTTTCTATTATTTTATAGGGAATTAAGCCATTTCTTGGATGCCATATGATATACTTAATAGGCACATCAAACTCAAATAAATAGCTAGAGAGCTTAATAGCAAATCCTATCAAGTATTGGAGGAACGGATAATTTAGAGGGTGTTTAACTGAGTTTATAAGCTCTTTAAAATAGTTTATAAGTTGTTTAGAAGTTTTACAAGTTTCTTTCAAATTGTTTGAGAAAACAAGTTTTTATATAGCTTATAAGTTCCTTAAAAAATAAGTTCATATATCCCAACTTATCTTTTCATAATTTTATATGCAATAATTATTTTAACAATATTGTTCAATTATAATTTATTATTTTTATCATATACCATTACAAGTTCATTTCTCTTCGATTTTCTCTCTCTAACAAATATTTTATCTCTATAGCTTATAATTAAGGTCAATTATCCAAACACTTTAACAACTTATAAACTCTTAATAAACTACATCTTATAAGCTTTGGAAATATCGTACTATAATTAAGTTGTTGGAGCTTATAAGCTCTTTAAAATAAGCGCTCAGCCAAACTCCCTCTTAGTTACTTAGGTAACTAGTACGCCCGTCCGTGAAATGCCCAACAAGCATCGAAATTAAACGATATGTTTAAACAAATAAATATAAATATTAAATAAAATTAAAATATTAGCAAATACTCCCTCCGTCCCGCCTAAAATGCTACATATTCCTTTTCGGGCCGTCCCAACGAAGATGCTACATTTCTATATTTGGCAAAAATAAGGAATTTTAAACACTTAATTAACACTAATTAAGTATTTCTTTATTACTTTTTTTCTCCTACTTTATCATTTTATTACTTTTTCTTTCTTACTTTTTCACTTTATTACTTTCTCTCTCCTACTTTATCACTTTATTATTACACACTTAATACATTAATCTACAACTCCTTAAATCTCGTGTCGAAAAGCAAATGTAGCGCCTTGGTCGGGGTGGAGGGTATAAAATATGTTTTAAAAATAAAATAAAATAATTCACGTCAATTATATAACCCGAATTTGAAAACATAAATTTTCAACTTTGTATATCATTATATTTATTAGACAATTAAAAAAATTATTTGATAATGACAATTAGCACTACACATTATTATTGTACAGTATTACGCATCATATATATTTTCATAGACAAACATAAATAAAAAGTCATATTTGAAATTATAATTTTAACATATACTATATTTGTGTGTGTGTGTGTAAAAAACTAATTATTCATCTACAAAGTTATACTAAAATTAATACTACAAATTTAGTTTTTAAAAGAGTTATAAAAATGAATCAATATATTTTCCTTCGTCTTTATTACATCTAAACTATTATAATTAAAAAAAATATATATGTAATCCACATAACATGCTATCTACTTATTTTGCCTTTATAAACACTATGGAAATGGTATGATTAATGAAACCAAATAAAAAAGATGAGATTAGTTATCTAGCTATTTATTTAGTTATGAAAGAGGCCTTACTAGATACTACTGCTTAGGAGTGAGAAAGCTCTACAACATTTTGGATGGTTTAACTAAGAGGGTGTTTGGCTAAGCTTATAAACTCTTTAAAATAATTTATAAGTTGTTTAAGAGCTTATAAGCTCCTTCAAAGTATTTGACAAATTAAGCTTATAAACAGCCAAAAATAAGTTCATCTACCTCAATTTATTTTTTTTATAATTTTATATATAACAATTGTTTTATAAATATTATTCAACTTTTTATTTCCATCATATATCCTCTCAAGTTCATCTCTCTTCGATTCTCTCTCTCTAACAAAAAAAATATATCTTTCTAACTAAAAAGTCTCTATTATAAAGTTCAATCACCTAAAAACTTTAACAACTTATATATAAGCTCTTAAAAAGTTACATCTTGCTATAAACTCTTGAAACATCTTATAAGTTCCAAAAATTTATAAGCTCTTTAAAATAAGTTTAGCCAAACACCCTTTAAATCATTTTTATCAACTATATATGCACCGATATTGATAGCAACAATGTTGGTTTATCATTGTTGGGGTCCCGGAGGGTTGACTGGACAGGTGTATGGAGGGGGGGCCGGGATACACTTGTAGGCTATTTTTCGCAAATCAAAACAAACTTAACCAAATTTCAGTTGAAAATAGGTTATAGACTGATACTGAAAAGACTTCAGTAATTTGACATCAGTTGAGCACTGGGCTTAACTGATATCCATGTAAGACTTCAGTCTATGGTTTGTAAAACAGAGTAGAGTTATTGATCTCACTGACTATCAGTAGAGTCATCAGTTGGATTAATAGCTCAGCAGCGGAATTTAAACTTAGCGTGAATAGCCTTTAGAAAAGGTTTGTCACTCATAAAATCCTTCGTTACACTTTTCAGTTAATCCAATTTAGTTGAAAACAGTTTTAACACATATGAAGAAAAGCTGAAAGCAGATAAAGAACACAAGGATTTTTACGTGGTTCGGAAACAACTTTCCTACTCCACGGTCAGATGATTAGTCTGACAAACACTCTGGGCTAATGCTTTAAGGTGCACAACAAACCCACCAATCCACTCTGAATTGGATTTTTCTCTGACACTTAGCACGCCCTGACACACTCGTGTCCAACCAGCGTCTCGCTAATTAAGGTCTTTGGAGACAGAACCTTTGGTCTGAACTCCCTCTTGGCTTAACTGGTGCCAAGGAAACCGATCTGTTTAGTTTATTGGTACTAAACAACCACTCAAACACTCTTTTCTCTCGGTTGAAAAGGGGTTTGGACTCTTCCAACTAAGACTACTGAGAACATGCTCTCAAGTAACCCATCCCAGGCTTAAGATAAAACAAGAAGTGCCTAGTTTACTAAGAGAGTTTATGTAATCAACTAGACTGATTTTACAAGAATTAGTTACTCTCTTCTTCGATTCGAAATCTATCTAAGAAGATGCTGGCTCTCGAATTTGACAGAGCTTCAACGTATGTCTTCGAATCGGTGAAGATTGCAGACATTCCTCAAGCTCTATTTATAGGCGAAGTCTTGAATAGATCCGTTGGAGAGATGGTCTTCAGGATTTCTGTCGTTGTGAGAGGATGTCACTTCTTGGACTGAGGTGTCAATCTTCAGATACTCCATGTAGCAAGTATTTGAAATGTCTTGTCCTCGGAGTATGGTGTATCTGCATCTCTACACGCAAAGGGAAGCTCTAGTACTTGCGAGGATGATCTTCAAATCTTCGGCATTTAATGTTGTTGTACTTGAGCATTTAATGCGGCGTGTCTAGTACTCTTCACTTCAGTCAGATGCAGAATGTCGACTGGTGCTTGATTTAAGCATCAGTTCAATGCTGATATTGCATTTCATGAATATCTTCGACTGGTAACTGTAGTCTTCCAATCAGGATGTGTCATTCGATGATCCAGTGCAAAAGCTTTAGTTAACTTTCTTCAGTCTTCGGTCTTCAGTCAGTCGATCTTCAATCTTTGCCGTTCCAGTTAAAATTAATGTGGACTAAAGCACTTATGTCCATAAGAGAAACATAAGAGAGAGAAACATTCTAATAATTTTGGTATCATCAAAATTAGGGCAAGGATATATCAATTATTTCCCAACAATCATGTATATATAGGATGTAGAGTGTAGAGGTTTTCAGAATGATTCTTTTATAGAGTTATTAAAGTTTAAGATTTAGCATGTCATTCCAAATCAAATGTTTCCAAGGATGTTCTAGAAAATTATTAGACTTCGGCCTTACAAAGAATAGCTATTTTGCATGTATACTAATGAGTTTAATAAACATTTATATATATGTTGTGTAGAATCTTATATATGGTTGGCTTAATTATATACTCCATATGCCTCTTTGGAACCTATATATATATATATATATATATATATATATATATATATATATATATATATATATATATATATATAGGGGTGGCTACTGTGAGAACACATCTTAAAATAAGAAATAAGATCAATTTTCAACGTATGAATTTTATATAAAATACTTATGAATTCGTTGTGTGTGTGTGTGTGTATATATATGGAGAGGTTCAAGAAAGAACCATAAATAAAAGAAGACCGGAGAACCATTTTCAGCCATTCGATCATCAAGATCTACGGTGGATGCATCATCTTGTTGGATGAATGCAGATCCTGGGTTCGAATCCTGAAGGGAGCATTTTTTTTTTAATTTTTTTAGTGCATTAATTTTAACAGCGAATGCATTAATTTTTACAGTGGATGCATTAGATTTGATGGTTCTCCGGTTCTCACAAATAATGTAGTTCTCTCTAGAACCACACCCTATATATATATATAATCAAGTCACTTGTCATGATCGAAATCTTACTTTTGTTCAAATATATACATTAAAAGACAATATTGGACCAACTCATTGTATGAGGAAATTCATACGGTAGAGGAACACGAAAGAGATAGCCAAGAATAGAAGAGAAGTGGATGTATACAACTTACAATCTACTTGCTCTAGGTGGAAACTAGAGTTTGACTTTTTAACTTTTCGATTAATTTGTCTCAATATTAATATTGATAAATAAGAAATAATATTGATGATTATAATTAATGGTATACATTTATTAAAACTAGAATTAGAAATACGGAATTGGTAAGTTTTTTTGTAGATATATCAAAATGGCAAAATGAATTGTATTTTCATGGACCGAGAAATTATAATACTACAAATTGTTTACATATATTAAGGACAAAATATAACAAATGCATATAAATTGTATTTTACGGTAAAAATTAAATGCATTAAATATAACAAATGCATATAAATTGTATTTTACGGTAAAAATTAAATGCATTTTCTTAATCTTATGAGAATTAAAGGAGGACTAATGTCTCTATAATTAATTTTTTCTTGTGATATGATTTTACAGATACTATTTGCTATAAAATGTATACTACCACTATTAGTTGATAATCATACTAATTAATATCAAAATATTACTCGGTGCATTGCATTCACAACTGTTTAATTATATGTTTCACATAAATTTTGAAAATTATTTATATATGTATATAAATACATAATTCTAAATTTGAAGTGTCAAATATTTTCCATGCATTGCATGTGTTAAATACTCCATATTCACTTTTGAATACAATATCAAAGAATTAATTTGTTAAATACAGTGCATTTTAAACTATAACGTCAAATGGTATTGATCGAATTTTGATGAAGTACAGTAATATTTTTAGAGGAAGGTGGCGCGAGAATTCAAAGCCGCCAGCACGCAAAAGCAGATAAAGGCTCCAACAAAATATAGTAATTACTTTTATGGAGTCATATATAGAAGAAGAATATTAGGTCGAAATCCAACCGTGCGATTTCACCCAAAAATAGACTTTTCAAATCGCACCGTGAAAAAGAAGGCAGTTAGTGAAGCTCCCTTGCACCTTCACATGAAACGTCATGGAAACTCCCCACCAAACCCATGCATACATTTCCACCTCTCTCTCTCTATCTCTATATATTTTATACACACACACACACACACAGGGAGACAAAAATGGAACCATGGAAGGTAAGATCCAGTAGATCCAAGGCGAACAATGTGGTGGCCTGCAAGAAGCACCCCAAGCACAGGCAATCTCCGGGAGTTTGCTCTATCTGTCTGCGCCAGAAGCTCTCGCAGCTCTCCAATTGCGACAGCTCCAGAGCTGCCAGATCTCGATCCGCTTCTTCTGCTTCTTCTCTCTCCTCCTACGTCTCTTCTCTCTCCTCCTCAAATGCCTCGCCTGCGCCGGACGCCGTCGCCTTTTTCAGGAAGAGTAGATCCATGGCGCTGGTGGTGCCGCGGAGACGAAAACAAGAGGCCGGTCAGAATGGTAAGGAGATTCCGATTGTTAAAGGAGGGTTTTGGTCCAAATTGTTGCCCCAAAAAAGTACAAGGACATTGATGCATTCCAGAACTACCAGAGAAATCAAAGGATCGTTGCATCACTTCATTACTTGAATTTGCCTTTCCAAATTGGGAAAATTTAGTGTATAGAGAAACCCCAAAATTATTTCATTCATTTTTATTTTTATTTTTTTAGTTGGAGAAGTGATTTGTATTGGCTTTATTAATTTGTGAAAGCCTAATTCACGTGTTCTTTGATTAATTCATTCTGGAATGATAAATCTCAATTCTCGTTTTACGGCCTTTCTGTCGTTCTATTTTCAGTATTTTCGGCCTTTTTCTTTTAATTAAGTCAGTTTTTGCGAGATTGGGAAATGGGAACTAAATTAGGTCAAATTATTAGAAAATTAGTTGGTTGATGGAATATTGGGATCACAGCTGGCACAAAAAGGGGTATCCTACCACATTCCTCGTAGTTTCATTTAAATTGAAATAATTAACATTTATCTAAAAGAAACCCAACATATTAAATCATCCCTTTTTTATCTTATAAAAAAATAATATTACTTCACTTTGTTTAGGTTGTGTCGTGTCGTTTTTCTAGAGATGATTTGCTTCATTCTTGATAACTATCTCTCTCCTATTCATTCTTTATATACTCTTTCTTCCAATTCAATACTTCATGATAAATATCGATGAAATGGAATTATAGACCACTTATAATAGAGTTATTCAAAATGAAATACAAGTCCTTTTTAGTGGGACAAAAGGAGTAGAATATACTCTATCGTTCATAAAAAATAGTCATTTTTTGTTATTTTGAAATATCCACAAAAATTAGTCTTTTTCTATTTTTGAAAACTATTTATCACATGATGTGCCCTATTCTCCACTCACAATACAATTAATTATCATTATAAACACTACTATTTAAGTATGATTATTTCTCCACTCACAATACAATAACCATTTTTATTAAAATCTGTGTCGTCCACCTTTAAGACTATTTTTGGTGGACGAAAAGCGTATATATATACCAGAGAAATGATGGGTTCCAGTGAATTGATAGTTAACCTTATTATTTCGATTCACTAATTGATAGTTTATGAAACTTCACTAATTGAAGTATTAGTGTTTACTTTATTCTCCGGTCCACAAAAAAATAATCAATTTTTGTCATTTTGAGACGTCAACAAAAATTAGTCTCTTTTTTTTTTTTTTTGGAACTTTTTTATCACATGGTGGGCCGCATTATTTACTCATAATACAATTAATTATCATTATAAACACTACTTTTAATTGGATTCATTTCTCCACTCACAATACAATAACTATTTTTATTAAAACTCGTGCCGTCCACCTTAGGATTATTTTTTATGTACGAAGGGAGTACTTTATAATGTTTTGATTTTGTTGAGACAAATGGCCAATTATTATAACAACTTATTTTTAGGAGAGTCAACTAAGACATATAAAAATTAAACGTAACAAATTATTTTTAATTAAATATTTTATAAATTAAATTGATTTAAGTAATTATCAAGTATTATTATATTAGTTTGGGATGAGAATGAGTATTAAAATTCTTTTCTAAAATTGGTCCGAACATTAATCGACATGCCTACACAAAATTTTCATTGATTTTTAATTTTTCTACTTATATTAGTTATAAATGTTTGCTTTTTGAATGTGTGTGTTGTTATTGTGAATAATGTCCAATTATTATAACAAATTATTTATAAATTCAAATGGATTTAGATAATTAACGAGTATTAATATACGTGTTTAAGATTTGGAGTTGGAAGCATGTCTTTTAAACAGAGGTTCCTTCTTCAGACTTCAAATATTGGATGGAAAATATCTAGCTACAAGAAAGTTCTTGAACCTGGTCTTCACTTAGGGTGACTGCTTTTCTCAGTTTTTTTCTCTTTTTGCTTGGCTTTGGGCGTGCATGTATCTCCCTTACTTCTGGTGCCTTGTTGTTTTTCTTTTAATTATATTCCCTTTTTCCTGACAAAAAAAAAAGAACAAAAAATAAAATCACTTTTTATTTGTGTTTGAGTGGCAAACTATACAAGTCTCATTATTATAGTTCATTATCATCCTCCACTAGGATCAAGATTTCAAATGACTAAACCCTACCAAAGTATGAACATATTCATATAACTTCTACTTATAAATTACAACATAAAGAAATACCCCGTTGATACTCAACCGGTTAAAAACTAGTTTAATTGATTACGGAACTAAAGTCTAGGGTGAGGCAAAGCAATAATAAATAATATTCTATATATTACTCCCTTTGTCCCAATAAAAATTGTCACTTTTCCATTTTGGTTTGTCCCATTAAAAGTGACCACTTTCTCAAAATAGAAATATTTAATTCCTTAAGTCCAATTAATTAATTTAATTAAAATTTCTAATTAAACCTAACCTCCCTAAATAAACAAACAAACAAACACACACAAAACACACTCATGACATCCCGGATTGGGATCACCACTAAGCAACACTGACCGCCACCCCATGGTCGCCGCCCAGCAGCACCGGCCACCGCCGCCTAACGCCCCTCTGGATTGGGGTGTCTAGAGAGTGAGCGACGAAATTGAAGGAATGGGGCTGACTTTCCCCTAAAAACTTCCAACGACAACCGCCACCCTCATGGCCGCCACCACCTCTCGCCCCTCAACCTTTCCCCTTATCTCCCTATACTCACAGATCTGAGGGTGGACGGCGTCGTGGAGCGACGTCAACACCTGAATCTGAGAAGAGATCCCAAGGGAGAGATAGGGAGTAGGCCGCGATTTCTCATCCCACACGAATCCTGACGAGCCTTGTCGTCAGAACGATATGGCAGATCTATGCAATCTCTCCACTAACGACCTCGAAATTTGTTTGCAGCTCTAGATTTTGTGTTGGGTTGAAAACTGTATTAATGGTGGTGGGATTGTGTGGAAATTTTATTGGATGGGAATTTTATTGGATGATGGCTCCAAAAACTGGATTGGTGGTGGTGGGATTGTGTGGAGATTAGACGCCTTTGCTGGAGAAGAAGGTCGCCAGAGAAGAAGGTGAAACGGCAGCCATCAATCATCCCCTTATTTTTTAATTAACTCATTAATTTTGGCGGACCACACTCAATAAAAAATAATAATGAATTTCTTAATCTCCGTGCTAAAAAGAAAGTGACCATTATTATTGGGACGAAGGGAGTATATTTTTTCAGAGTTAATCATGTTTTGTGTCCTTCACTTTCAGCGTTTTTCACAAAATGTTCCTAATTTTCATTTTCTCTTTAAAAAACCCCCGAACTTTCAAGTTTTTTCATAAAATGTCTCAAACTTTTATCTTTGTTTAAAAATCCACAACTTTCAACATTTTTTTAAAAAATGTCTTCAATTTTAAAAAAATGTAATGTTATACATAATCCGGCGATGGAATAATGAGTCACGTCACCAAATTCTTAGGTGAAATACCGTCATTTCATTGGGCGAGGTAAAAAAAAATCATTTCACCTACAAATTCGGCGAAATAACTCATCATTCCATTGAGATTTTTAAACGAATTTTTTTAATTTTTATAAAACACTGAAAGTTGAAGATGTTTTAATAGAAAACGAAAGTTGGGAACAATTTCTGAAAAAAATGCTAAAAATTGAGATATATTTTATGAAAAATGCTAAAAATTGAGGATTTTTGAAGAGAATGAATATTCGGGGCATTTTGTGGAAGATGCTGAAAGTTGAGAACCTAAAACATGATTAACCTTTTTTTATAATAGAAATAAGTAGGCCTAACACACACACACATACACATACACAACCACAAACCTTTGCTCGTGTTTTAGAATTGAGTTAGTCCTTCCCAAATTTGTATAATCCTAGTTAGAAAGTTGAGTTACATCTTTTATGATGTGTGGATGAGACAGAACAACGGGTTTGATATGTCACATAGTCTTTTCTTTAATGAGATTACAACTTGAATAAAAAAAAATCTCAAGTGATAAACATATAGCAAATGGATAGTGTGAATTGAAATGGCTAAACTGCAATAAAACAAACAAAACATTGATGGGAGAAATGAAATGAATCAACATTTCACTTTGTCCTAAGCCGTCATTCTCGTATCATATTCGTGTCGTGTCCTAACCTACAAAATGCTCATTTTCAGGCTAAGAAAATACAAACAGGGTTGAACTGAAACCTAAAAATATAGAACAAAAGAATTTCATTTGTCTCCTCAAATCTCGCAAATTCATATCCACAAAATTTCATTTCATATCATATCATCTCTCTCTCTTAACAGGAGCGTGAGTTGGATCATAATATGGTACAAACTGCAAATCCTCTAAAAGGAAAAATGAAATACCTCGAAAGACGAATATTACTAAACTTTAGAAAAGGAAAGCACGTAAAGAAGCTGGGTACGGCAATCTACCAAGTTTCATTAGATGCTAGCACAATATACACAAGACAATTCGGCATCCTTATTGATACTTATATATAAGAGAGCAGTGCAACGCGGAGGTGGATAGAAGAACACTCACGGTTCCGATATACACGCACATCATGATCCACGGCCTCAGTCCGATTTTTTTGAGGTCTGATCGCGTCTGTCATGCCAAGCGGATGAGTAGGCTGAAAATGCTGACCCTGTGATGAAAACAGAATGTTTGGCCAGACCTATGCTTTTCTGCGCTGCAATCCACAGTGTCCAAAAGAATCCAATCCAACCTGATTTTGACATCAACAGTGAGCATTACACAAGATACACGGCAAGAAGAAAACTGCTCTTTAAGTTCAGAATGAGAAATCATTCTACATCTACTTCATGTCACAATGGGATGATTACTTGAAGACAACAATTCAAACCATTTCAGTTTGCAGAATATAATTAGTTAACAATTTGTGAAATGATGTTTTCCCCCCATTGAGATAGTTTAGGACGATGACATAACTAAGAAACTGCAATCAATTTCCCTCTTCCACTTCTTTCATAGACGGTATATGGGTAATACTAATAGGTAGCTTTCCAAAGCAACAGAGGAAGATGCATTCTCATATTAAGGATCTGGACACTTTTCATTTAGTATTACTGTCCTGAGTTGCTCTGATTATTTAGCTAGAAATGCATAAGATCCTACTACTTGTCTAGACTACCTTGAAAGTCTTTCACCAGAAGCACATTAGGAAACTAGACCTCATTATAAGTCGTATGCCATATATTCCATGTATAATAATACTTATTGCTTATTTTAGTGTTTGCAAACAAGGTAACTAAAAATGGTCTAAGACGAAGTTTTCTAATAAAGCATAACGTGGTAGAGAAGATACAAACATGAGAATAACCCTAAAACTGGAGAAGCATACTTTTCGCGATGCTTAATAAGGCAGTAGAATCAATTTCATTTTAAGAAACTTCGTAGAAATGGAACATTAACCTGATATGAGATCCAATTTTCTGCTGGTGGTTACATATTGTGAAATAGTATTTCTGACCTGCTCTAATTCTAATATCATATGGCAGAGGGATGACACAAACTGCTTTTTGAACTTCTGATGTTTATCGTTTTAAATTCTTTCTTTTATTGTATTACTTAATGCAACAGTATCAAAAGAATCTCAGTCGTGTTCCAAAGAGCATCAAAGTCCAGAATCACTAAGTAGAAACACATAAGAAAACAATGTTTACCTGTGGCAATAAGAACAGCAATGATACAAGAAATTGTTGCTGTCGAGATGACAAATATAGCTACGGATAATGCCCCAATATAAATGGCTGCAATACAGGCAAAGAACAGGGCCAAGAATCCTCCTGCTGCTGCTAAAGACATCACAAGAGAAATGACAACAGCATTGAAGGTTGCCGCAACAAAGAAAAGCATAAAGACTAACAATCCCGCTAGTGTGAGGAAAACAATTGTCCCTACCTGCAACAATTATCAGCATCATGAGAAAATCAGAAGAAAAAGCCAATCAAGAAACAAAATGACATGATCATCTCTAACATAATAGAACGAACTATAGGGGCCTTCTCTAGACCCACTTGTTGGATAAGGGTACAACTAATCATTGCCTTGTCGAGACTTAGTGAAGATGAGCTGCTTAATAAGATACAGAACTAGTTTCCATCAAGACTCTCTCAACAAAAATATCCCAGAAAATCAAAATCTGTGGAAGATTCAGGCAATTATTCAAATACACAAAACAAATTACAAAGTGCTGTGATAATCCAATACCAGAAAATGCATCTGATGACACTTGAACGCAAAGAGAAAACAGAATGTTTTAGTCTATTCCCAAGAAAAGTATTGGTGAGAAAAGTTAAGAGATCAATTCTGAGAGCTTTTAACCTTAAGCATCTTATTTAGCTTTACTATAAAACAAGACTGGTTCTGAATAAGTAAAAGGAAAGGTAACTGAAAATGCCTGTCACAACCACTGCAATGATGTAGGCTAGAGGAGATAGAACTTACTAATTTTGTTTCTTTCTCTAGTGACTATTTCTGCTGTCTCAATTAACCATGGCAAAACACTCATGATACTTTTGGTGTAAGTGATTGCTTTATAATAACTCAGATTTTATTAGAAAGGATAAGCCACATGCTATTCTTAGCATTCATATCAAAAGGGCTCACAAATTTTGGGATGCGAAGGCAGCTTTAACAAAATAGCAAGCATTAACAATGCATTGGAACCATCCCCTTATCATTATTTCATCATTCCTAAAATGTAGAACTTTTTAAAAATCCATTAAATTATATGTAAAATTGAGGGGGGTATAGACTTGAGAAGAAGCAGCTAGGTCCTGCCATCTTCCCTGCACATGATGCAGATGATACCTATTTACTCTTCTTCCATGAGTTCATAACTCACGTTCAGTATACAAAGCAGCCTATTGAACTATGAGATAAGCTAGGCTCAGAATAATTTTTATCCAATTTTAAAGATGAAAACACTGGCGAGATTTTCTCACTTCCAATGAGCTTAGACAAACAAATGCTCGTTTCTCTTCTCCTTCGTAGGATGCATTAGAATATTTCTCACATAGGTAATCAATTATAAGCACTCTAGGGAGTAGATCCCCTCGTGGAACGACCTTCTTGGAAAACTGTTAGTTTTGGCATCAACCATAGAGGAAATGATGGTTCAATTGAATGCCCTTTAAGTACTGCAAGCCATGTTTCTTTAAATCCTAAATTCTAAGGTTTCAAATGGTAAAAGCCATCGGCATTTAATGCTTAGGCTAATAGAAAAGGGCGAGAGTTAAAATGAAAACATATAACCTTTTGATAAACACAACTCCTCAGCCGTTAGACCCTCCAACAAAATAACACGATGATTAAATAACAGACAGATCGCTGCGAAATAGTACTGCGCTTACAGAAACAACAAAGCCCTCACACAGCAAAAAAAATCTGCTAGATCTACCTGGCGCCCACATAAACGCAATAACAAAATTCCAAACAATCCTAAAATCGAAAAATTAATTCTCCCGAAATATAAAATATTATCGGAAACAGTTTCGATTTAATTTCCAACAGATCGAAACATAACGCAAAGAAGAGAAGCACAGTATAAATAAACTCACGGAGACAACGAACAAGGCGCGGAGAGGGCTGCCGCGGCGGGTCCATTGGAGAAGGCGGCCAACAGTGTTCTTAGAAGCATCGTGAAGCAGAGGAATATTCTCGGAGAGAGCGGTTTTGACCCTCTGCAGCAGAGGGGCGGAATTAGGGCCCGGGAAGAAAATGGCAGCGATCAAGCGGTTAAGAAGGGTGAAAAGGGTGAGGTCCTGCGTGTGTTCAGAATCTCCGGCGTAGTCGTCTTCGTTGGGATCGATGACGACTCCGTTGGGCTGTTTGGGAGCAGTATCGTCCGCCATTGAAATTTCTCTGAGGTGATCTGCTGAGTAGCAATGGTGAGTCGATTAGGTGATTAGCATTGATTGGGTGAGTGAATGGGAAGTAGAGAGAGGAGAGACAGAGAGTGGGGGCCGTGGGAAGTAGAGTCGATGAAGGTGACAGCCAGAGTTGGACGCGTGGAGAGAGGATCTGCCATGTCGGCTGCACAAAAATATGTTAATAATGTCAATACTATTATAGAAGATGAGTATCATTAATATTCTCGTTTTGCACGTAACCCAATAATAAATTCATTTGTAGAGGTGTTGATAGACTATAAATTAATACTCCCTCCATCCGCCAAAAATAGACCACTTTAATTGGGTACGAGATTTAATAAAATTCGTGATTTAATAAAATTCGTGATGATTTTGATGTAGTGGAGAAAGAGTCTCACTACTTTATGAGATGTGTGGTTGAGATTGAAATTGGGGTGAATTTTTTTGTAAATAAAGAGTGTTTGTAAGGATAAAAAATTAAAGTAGGTGATGGGACCATTTCCATAAGAGGAAAATGGTCTACTCTTTACGGACGCCCAATATAGTAAAAGTGGTCTACTTTTGGCGAACGGATGGAGTAGGATCAAATATCTACGCTTAATATCAATTAAATAGGTTAGGGTTTGTCCCCAAGGGGATACCAAGCCGTGCGACCTCCTGTATGTGAATAGTGAGGTCCTGGGTTCAAATCTCACAGCTCTCTCTCCCCAACTCCTCCAAATCAAAAAAATAAATTAAAAATAATAATAGGGTCGTATTGGTGATAGAAACTTAAATTTTGTCCACAAAATGAGAAATCACAATATTTGGCCATCTTTTATGTGTCATACCTAATCTATCCTTTAACTCAGCGGATCAAGCAGCTTCCTTTGACCCGGATCCGGACCCAGGGATTAACCCATGCAGCACATACACGTGATTCAGCTTTCATCATCTATCTCTCTCTCTCTCTATCTCGCATGCGACGTGATTCAGCTTTCATCCGGCCCAATTGTTTCATAAGCTGCGCCGATGATGAATGAAGCCAATTCTCGCCCTCTCTCGCTTTGATTTTCCTCTCCGCATGTATCTCTCTCGCCGACGCAGACGAAGAGATTAGAGAGACGATTATCCTCTCATCATCCTCCTCTCTCTCACCGCCCTCGACATATCTGCAGTCTCTCTCTGATTTTTATCTCCGCCTCTATCTCTCTCTCGCCGGCACCGACGGAGAGACTAGAGAGACGATTATCCTCTCATCCTCATCATCCTCCTCTCTATCACCGCTTTCGACGAATCTGCAGTGATCTGGCGAGATTTGGAACGAGATTTTGTTTGTTTATTTGTTTGTTTGATCTGTTTCATCTTATTCACATCATGATTTATTCTATTTCTGTTATTTCTGTATTTGTGTACGAGATTTGGCACGTATATTATATTGCTCTGCCAAATCCGCAATACTGAAATTCGTCCCCGTTCTGCTGTTATTTTTGTATGTGTTGCTGTGAATGGTATTGTGCATTCTCTTATGTAGGCACTTATGGCACTGTTAGTGTCATTAGTGCCATACGTTCTGATATCATGTAGCTGGGTGGTGCAGTCATTTGGCCATTTTAAACACTTCCCCGTAGGGTTTAGATTATCCAATTAGGGTTTAGATGTTCCATTTAGGATTTATATTATCCATTTAGGGTTTAGATTCTATTGCTGTTATTTCTGCATTTTGGATTTGCGTAGGCACTTATGGCACTATTAGTGCCATAAGTGCCAAGAGGACCAGTTCACTTGGTTTTATTTTGCTTGTTTGTATGCTTTGTGTTATGATATTATGTAGATGGGTGGTGCAGTCATTTGACCATTTTAAACACTTTTCCCGTAGAGTTTAGATTATCCAATTAGGGTTTAGATGTTCCATTTAGGGTTTATATTATCCAATTAGGGTTTAGATTCTATTGCTGTTATTTTGTATTTTGGATTTGCGTAGGCACTTATGGCACTAATAGTGTCATAAGTGCCAAGAGGACCAGTTCACTTGGTTTTATTTTGCTTGTTTGTATGCTTGTTTATTTATCACATTTACAATATTTGTGCTGCACGAAATTGTACTAATGACCATACATTGCCTTGTCTTATGTAGATGGGTGCAACATCTATTATTATTGCTCATGGAAGAACTTGGGTTAGCAATGTTTATGAGGGTGGACGGAGGGAATATATGCCTATACCGTCTAATGGTATAACATTCATTGATCTACTTGGTAAGCTTGAACTTCGTTTAATGAAGAATAAGACTGTCTATATGTATGAGATTGATGCATTGTTTCAGTCTCCTGGATGTGAGGTGATGAGGATGAATATTACTGATGATTTTGAACTGTCACATTTGTTAAATTCTGTTCAAATGCCGATTTTACATGTGACTGTTTCTCTTAGAAGTAATGATTTGGCGAAGCATGTTTTACATAATCTTGTAGTTGAAGTTTCAGCTTCTAGCAATTTTAATTCTAGTGACAATCAGATGGATGGTCTTGAGAATTGTTGTGAAGTTGCTGATGATGTTGATGAGGAGGATGAGGGTGATGATGGTTTAGTTGGGCGAGGTGATTATGGTCTAATGATGATGAGGATTTTGATGACTGTTGTGGTAGAGATTGTCATAATCTACCGCCGCGTGATGATTCTGATAAAGAGAGAGAAAATTATCATCACCCTACTAGTCAGTGGGTTATCCTAGGTGCTGCTTATCAAGCTTTGGAATTCCTTGTCAAGAACTAGGCATAGATGAGATAAGGATGATTCGAGCAACGATACATTCTCTGTTGGTGGTATTTTTCAAAGCAATGATAAGATAATTGTAGCTTGTGGTGTTTATCATCTTATTAACCATGCATCGTTTACTACAGTCCGTTCTTCACTGTCCATATACTATGTTGTTTGCAAATTTGGAGGTGGTTGCCCGTTTGTTCTTCGTGGGAAGGCATTGGGAAAATGTGGACTATTACTGAATTTGTTCCTCATGACTTTGCAATTGACTTAAGGTACCATGCTGCCCTAAAAGTGTCTTCTAAGGTGTTGGCATCGTATTTCCTTATGGATGTAATACATTTTAGACATTTTTTACTAGAATACAAATATAATAATAATAATAATAATAATAATAATAATAATAATAATAATAATAATAATAATAATAATAATAATAATAATAATAATAATAACAACATTTTCATAGATAATATAGTTCAAAACATTTACTAAATTTTTTTTGGGGGCATTCAATACATTTTAGACATTTTTTACTAGAATACAAATATAATAATAATAATAATAATAATAATAATAATAATAATAATAATAATAATAATAATAATAATAATAATAATAATAATAATAATAATAATAATAACAACATTTTCATAGATAATATAGTTCAAAACATTTACTAAAATTTTTTTTGGGGGCATTCAATACATTTTAGACATTTTTTACTAAAATACAAATATAATAATAATAATAACAACATTTTCATAGATAATATAGTTCAAAACATTTACTAAATTTTTTTTGGGGGGCATTCAATACATTTTAGACATTTTTTTACTAAAATACAAATATAATAATAATAATAATAATAACAACAACATTTTTAGACATATTATAAAAAATTCAAAATTTGGGGGGGGGGCTCCAGCCCCCTGGCTACGCCCCTGGTTAAAGTCGCTTGATCCAAATTTCAATCCTGTCATAAAAAAAAAAAACTCAATCCTAGAAAACCTCGTCACATAGCCATCCACGTAAAAAAACAACGCGGTCTCATCTGGTTTTGATACTCCTGATATCTGTCTTGATATCAAGTAATGCAGGCATTGGCCTAATCGTGATATGTGGGACGACAGTTTGAGGAAATCACAGAATACGGACTATTTCAGCTCACGGTATCCATCATAACCCTCTATAACATTGTCTATGATTTCAATGATGTTCTCCTTGCCCTTAATATTGACCTTGTGTTTTACGTTCTGCATGTCTTTCCGTTGGAATTTTCATTGTACATTCCTGAATAGACGACGCTCCTTGCGCGTGTCGTCTATAAGCGCCCTTTAATAGATGATGCGTTTACGATGCTTGTTGTCTATATCAATATTAGATGACAGTTTTAGTGTGTCTGTCATCTTTTTCTCAGTTATAGACAACGCACAAGATACAAACCGTCGTTTGTTGACATATAGACGACATTTTCCGATGCGTGTTATCTATCTCGTGTTGTCTATGGTCTTAATTCTTGTAATGATAGATGGGTATTAGTTGGATTTAGCTAGATTTCTATTATGATTGTAACTAATTCGCATTGTGTACGCGTGTCTGACAAAGACAATTTTGCCCTTTATATCTAGTGTAGAGTGTAGTATAAATAGGTATTGAGCATTCATTTTGTAAGACCATGTTCACCTGAAATACGAAAATTCCTTTGTCTTTTAGTGTTGAATATCTAAAGTTTAATGTTCATCTTTGAATTCTTTGCAAATTGTCACTGAAAAAATGAAGAAGGGGGTTTGTTCTCATTGGAAATGAATCATAACTCTTTGCTGAAGGAATCGTGAAATCTGTATCTTGTTTATTCGTGATTTTCTCAATTATCTTAACACTAGATTTCTTTTCTTTCAAAATCTCATAAAGTTTTGGGAAACGATTTATGTGTTCATCAGTCATCACACCACAAAAAGGAAAAGGGCGATTCTATTCATAGTCTATATTTTATTCTTTATAGTCAATATGTAAAATAATACTCCCTCCGTCCCGCTATTTAAGTCTCGTTACTTTTCGGCACGGAGATTAAGAAGAAGCAAATTAGGTGAATAAGAAGTGTGGTCCACATGTTTAAGTTTTGTGATTAGGGAATAACTAATTATTTCTATTTTATTTTATCAATATCAAAAAGTCTTAATTTTTTTCTTATTAATTTAATTTTTAATAACCTATAATTAAATTAATTATTCCTTAAAATTCGAAATATACCCAAATCTGTAATTTCCAAAAAAACTAAAAAAATGTGCATTTACGAAAAATACTTCAATCAATGTGCATTTCAAAAATACAAAATCTACAATTCAAAATCAATGTGTTCTTCAAAATCAATGTGTTCTTCAATCTGCAATTTCAATCAATGTGTTCTTCAAAAGTAATTTTGAATCCAAAATCTACAATTATGGATTCAAAAAAATACAGAATTCAAAATTTGCAATTCAAAATCTCCAACTTCAAGCTTTAATAAACATTTTCAGAAATCTGCAACTTCAAGCTTCAACCCATTTCACCAATCCATTCTATTTGAACACAAACAGATCTCGTGCAATTTCCCAGGAGATAGAGAGTAAGATAGAGTGAGAGACAGATCTGCGAGGGACATGGGGTTACCTGAGACAGAGGGCGGCGGTGCTGACGGCAACGGTGGTGGCGGGACTCACCAAAGGGGCGAAAATTCGAAGAGAAGCAGGGAACCCTAGAAATTGGGGTAAGAGAAAAGCAAGGTAGGAGGAAAAAGAATAGGCGGCGTGGGTGGAGGCGGCAGGGGGTGGCGCGATGGTGGAGGTGGGAGGGCGGTGGAGGTGGCAAGATGGTGGAGGTGGGAGGTGGGAGGGCGGCGGATTGGTGAAGAAAAGAGAGAGGAAAGAGAATGTGGAGAGAGAAAGAAAATTAGGGGTTAATTAGTGTTACAATTAGTGAATTAATTTACTTTAAGTATGCTCTTATTATTTCCTAAAATAGAAACGAGACATTATCGGTGGGACAACCCAAAAAGGAATACGAGACATGAATAGCGGGACGGAGGGAGTAGTTAAAAATTTATCCTATATTTTACTCTATATTTAAATATAAGAGCTACAACAAGCAAAATAAATGACATGAAAAATAAAACAATTAACTCTAAGCCCAAAATAAATTAAGTCAACAATTAATTTCAAGCCCAAAATTACAGTGAAAGGCGGCGCCGCTCTTCTTCTTGACGCTCATTTCTCATAACCGCCCCGCCAGCTTCTTCTTCACAGATTTCTCCTCCAAGGCTCTTCTTCATTACGGTACTTTTTTCTCTCTTCTCCATTTCTCTAAAATACACAAATATTTGGGACTTTAATGCAATATTTCAAAAATTGAAAAAGGGGTTTGCGTTTGGAATTGGAACAATAGAAACGCAAATATGCGAATTACTGTTCAAAACCTGACGAAAAAACGCACAAAGGGGATGCGATATGCATTACCATTGGAGCAAATTGCTTACTGCATTTTGAGATTTCCAGTACCGTTGAAATTGGTATTGTGTTGCGATTTGATAAGGCTGTTTAACCCTACGTTTTCTTATAATGTTTACTACTTACTTATCCTTTTCTGTGTTCGGTATTGTATGTCATCGGATGCATTCTTGCAGATGCTGCTGAATGAATTTCATCTGATATTGTAGCAGGACTGTCAGCTCTTGCTCAACATGTCATTTTCTCGGCTTTCTAGAGGAACCCATTTCTTGTCTTGTGCTAAAGTCTCTATTTGTCAGGCTCCATTCTTTTCCAGGTAATTTAACATACTGAATTGTTGCTCTGAAAGTTCAGGGCTTGTTTTGTCTGATGATTCTGCAATTTCTTTTATGAAAAACTGCATAGTACTTTTCAAATTTATTGTAAAACTAACTGGTCTATCATCAATATTTTCCAAACAAGGCACCTTGATGCTGTGGGCTCAAGATACAGTTCTTATATTGGAGCAAGTAATAGCACTGTCTACGGGAGACCATTTGGATTTAATCGTGAGTGTTTTACGTCGAAGCATGGATACAATTTGAGAATTTACAGTGCAGAGAAGTCGCATCCTATCAAATTTGGCCGGCAATATTCTACTCATGCTGCTACAGAGAGGAAATCGAAGAAGATGCTTTTTTACCTGACTGGATTGGTCTTTGCTATGGTAGGATGTAGTTATGCTGCAGTTCCTCTATATAGGAGATTTTGTCAAGCTACCGGTTATGGGGGCACTGTTCAACGTCGGGAGGTGAGTCTTGCTGATTTTCATCAGTGGATCCACTTTTTGTTTATGTAGTCCATTTGATTAATTATTGTGAAATCTATTGGTGTTTTGCAGAGTGTCGAAGAAAAGATTGCGCGCCATACGAAGGACGGCACTGTCACATCCAGGTTTGGATTTGATAGCTTAAAGATGCTGATATTTTTTCATTACTTTTTTAGGGGAAAAAATGCAATTGACAAAAAATACTTGAAAACTTTTGCACAGCACAATTGGGATAAATCAAGATAGTTATTTCTCAACTTCTGGGGATTCTTTTTGAATGGCCTCTAGTTTTTGCTTACAGAGAGATTGTCGTGCAGTTCAATGCTGATGTGGCTGATGGAATGCCATGGAAATTTGTTCCAACACAGAGAGAGGTGCTTATTAATATTAATGTTTTTTATGTTCCCATGAGGATGAATGTTTGCCGATTTCATGTCTGCAGGTTATATGTAAATTTTGTGGAGATCTTGAATGTTTCTTACTCAGTTATCATAATTCTTTTCTTTCTAACTTACAGGTGAGGGTAAAGCCAGGGGAGAGTGCCCTTGCATTTTACACTGCTGAAAATAAAAGTGCAACTCCAATAACTGGTGTATCTACCTATAATGTTACTCCAATGAAGGTACATATGTTAAAGCTTAAGTTCTTCTGCTGCATCTCTTTTTTCCAAGCTGCTATGCTAGCAATTATAGTATTCACATCCTTACTTTCTTTTGCTTTTTCTTCCGCTGCAACCATTAGAAAAGCTCTTGGTTTTGAATTGTTTGATATACTGCTAATGCACCACCATCCCTTAAAGCACGGAATGACTCAACATATAGTCTTGTGTTTTCCACTTTCTGAAACATAAAACTGATGTATAGTTGCATCTTATTACTGCAAAATATGCCCTTTTTCTTCAAAGAGTGTAAGTTTGGTGTTGTAAATTTCCTCAGTATCAAAATGTGTAAATATCTCCTCTATTAGCTGAGGCTGTATTTCTAATTAATAAAGACAGCACATTGGTGGCATGCATAGTTTGTTATAGATCATGTGATTGTGGTTGGAATCAAGAAAGTGCATATGATACGTTCTAGTCTTAAATCAGTTAAACTACTGAACAAGCAGTTCTGTTACAATTTTAGAACCTCAATCTTTATTTACATTAAGACAATGAAGAGTATTGGAATTATAATCACAAATTACCTTCATATCTTCAACAAGTGCTTGACCCAGAGAAATTGATTTGAAGTTTCAAATCTTATTTATATGTTGTATGACATCGGAATTTAGTGATCTGTGGACTTGGTAATAGTACTTGCTTAAATCTGATGGTTTCATTTGATTAATCTGGATTCAGAGTTTGTCATAACCCAAAGAAAGCGAACTTATGTTGAAGTTTGAGTCTGTACTCAGTCATATGAAATGCTCCAACTACAACAAACTCGTCTTTTTGAAAAGAGAAGTTACAACAAAAACAAAATTCTATAGTGAAGAAAACCTTAAGATCTTTCGTGGTGAAGGAGCACATTAGGTTTCAATATTTAAGCTTGGACAAATATTGTGGCAAATGAATGAGTTAAATGAGTAAGAGAAATCTCAAGTATTCATTTGGAACAATATGAAATGTGAGGATAAATGAAATTCAAGGGTCATCTATGAAGAAAGTAACTATGTTTTCCAAAATATTGTTTATATTCATCTCCTTTGTGATGTCACAGATGTGTATATACTTAATACGTTTGGGAGATGATCGTAATTCTTTACTGGTTCTGTTGGTCTCTCTTCTTTGTTTTTTTTTTTTTTGTTATAGGTGCTATGAAGGTTACATTCAATATTCATTACTCATTTCTTGGTTGTGCATGCATTGCTAAAACTAATGTTAACACCTCATGAAACCTCCAGGCTGCAGTTTACTTCAATAAAATACAGTGTTTCTGCTTTGAAGAGCAACGACTTATCCCTGGGGAACAGATTGACATGCCTGTAAGTGGTGCCGTATTCTATTCCTTTTACCAGTGGTTTTCTGCAACCGTATTAACATACATAGCATGAATCATCCAGGTGTTCTTTTACATAGACCCTGAGTTCGAAACAGATCCAAAGATGGATGGCATCAACAACTTGATTCTGTCCTACACATTTTTCAAGGTTGCCGAAGACAAGTAGTGCTGCTTGTTCATTGTTGTTGATGTGATCACAAGGTGATCTCAGATGGTGATTCTTTCATTGTCTCTCTTTGGCTCTTCAAAACTGCAGGTCAATAACAGAGAAAGGAACCCTCACTATATCATCTTTTGCACATTTTTTTTTGTCGAAAGAAAGAAAATTTCATTGAAGGATATGTGAAGGAGTTTCTTTTTCTTATTATGTAGAGCAATTTGAGTTTCTATTACTTGGTGAAATAATGTGTAACTGGTAGGCTGACTTGGATGGATATTTGTATTGATAATTATTACAATTAATAATGAACTTGATTAAAAAAATTATAGTATTACAGTCACATACTGCCGATGTGGTTTTATGGTGCTTTAAAGGAGGATCATGGGATATTTGTTTTGCTTGCAAGTTTTAAATAGTTGGCAGTAACGGCATGAATGTTCAATTTTTTATAATGTGAATTGCTTCTCCAGTTTTCGATGTCAGAGCATCATGTCTCTGAAATGACAGAATCAAGAGCATTAAATCTTTATAAGTTGTGGCATTTGATGTCTCTGAAATGACTATTTCATTCGCTTGCTAAAGGAGCTCTACTACGATTGTCACATGTACTTGTGACATTCAGAATTCCCCAAAATTTATAATCTTGTAGTAAATAATAGACAACTTTATATAGTATTTCTAAATACTTCCAACCCGGCAAAGGCAAGGAGAAACCTGAACCTATGATTACTTTGAAAGTTGCAGTGATAACCAAGGGGTTCCAATTTTTTTAATGAAATGCACACTTGAGAATTGAACTAAAACTCCCCCAAGCTGCGTGCGTCTTATGCGTGAGCTTGATAAAAAAAAATATATTCCCATACAAAACAAATAAAGGAGATACAAAGCTAAAATTGTTTTCACAGTTTAAGATAACTATGTTGGATGAACTGCGCCAGTCAATAGACTGCTCAAATCACCATAAATGTTCACATTTCATATTTTCCAAGTCTTCAGATACAAAATTTTCAACAAAAAATAAAATGAAAATAGTACTATAGAAAACAGCAAAAGCCCTATACTAGTGTCTGATATGAGTTTATTAGCCCTACTTAACAAACTACTTTCCGCTCATAAAATGTTTCCACAAGTAACCCAATGGCCACTCTATTTCTGGATGCAGCCACACTCACTCATGCCGTTGTCGCACAACTTCAAGGATGATATGATACACCACCATTTTCCCACTCAAAATACTCCTGTGCATGGATTACACGGTGCCTTTTCAAATTAGACTCCAATATTTTAATATTAGATAGATTTATCCATATGATTCCAGGGAACATACCTGCAGAACTTGGATGGTTTCCAGATAAAGGAAAATATCATTCACACTTAATTGAACGATATATGTGGCGCACAAAGAACAAAGAAGCACGGAAACCGACAGCACCAAGCATTAGGAAGAAAGCATAGCATATGCAGGCCATGTACCCAAAGAAGAATGAGGTCTGCATGAAGCCCGACATATCTGACCGTGCATAATAGTAGTACAGGCAGTAGCCATAAATAAACAAGCCGGTAGATCCACCACATAGGAAGGACCTGGTTGGTAGATAAGAAATCAGAAGTTAAGTGATAAATTCAAGGCGAGATACTAAGAAAATGACAATGCTTGCAGCACGCTAACATACCTCCACCACCATTCATGATCTTCAGCAGCAAGTTGAAAATATGTCAAGGCCACGGTGATAAATGCAGTGACAATCAGTAGGATTATAAAGACTATGAACAGAATACTGTAGATGGTGTAAATCCTGTGGCCCCAGACACTAGCAAATATGTAGTAAAGTTCAATATAGATGGCACTGAATGGCAAAAATCCAGCCATAGCCATCTGAGGCAAGGTTCCACGATACCAAGGCAGAGGAGGAATTTCTCTAGGATATTTTGTTGTACGGACGGGAGCTTGGAACTCTGCCTTACTATTCTTTCCTGCAATCCCTCCCAATACTAATAAAGGTGATGTCACAAGAGCCCATATCAGAAATATCACCACGATGGTACCAAAAGGAAGAGCTGCAGTAGCATGGTAAGCAATGGCCACCGTGTTGAGGAAGCAAAACGTGAGAAACAATGGCCCGCAGAAAAGGGCTCCAGTCAATAACAAATTTCGTACCTATTAAGAATAGAAAGTACTAAAAGATAAGAAACATGTTGGACAGCTACATGCACAACACACAAGATAAATAAAATATGAGTCACAAGACTGATGTTGGAAATTTTGGCATATAGCATGTCTTGTTATTATTATTACTTAGATAAAATAAGTTCGAACTCATTTTCAAAGTTCAGACTAAAGATCTTGGACCATACATGAACACTCAACAAAATATTCACATCCAATGATGAAAATGAATTCCAAAATTAGCTCAGTCCTCATTTGAATTAATTATGTTTTTAAGAACTTGTTCCCAGACTTTTAGTTTATGCCCCTCACTGTATGGGGTACATTCATAAATTATAGAGATAATAAGTGCAGTAAACTCCAGTGAATATATTATATCAGGTAGAAAAAAGGCAGAAGAACAATCAGAAATATCAGGTTTTTTGATGAACAAGATTCTCCGTAAGTGAAGTTACATTAAGCAAATAAACAGAAAATGGAGCTGAACACATAGAACATCTATCTACATGGAATTAAATATGAAACTAGAGTAATGGTGCTTGAACTGAATTTACTAACCCAATTTGTTCCCTCTAATTGGCAATAAAAGGAAGCTGCTGTATAGCCTGCAATGCCAGATGTAAGAGCATAGATGACCACAAGTGCAGTGAAAAGAGCTCCTCGGTTGTAGGGATAAAATACACCAACAAGAGCAAGTAAGAATATAAAGGTGGCCCTGGCAAAGAGAAAATTCAATTCAGTTAACTACTTCTCAATATTTATAGTCAATAAATCACAATTCCATAAACATGAAAATAACTTCAGAAATTTGAAAATAGACATTCTTACAGGGTAAAAAGCTGTGTGCCACTTCCAAGACAAGCGGCAAACAATGACTTGTACTTCGGGAACCTAAAAACATCACCATGGATGTATTTCCACCCAGTTTCTTCTTGGTCGTCAGCTGCCTCCTCATCATGGGCATATCTTTTTTTGCAAGACATGAAAAATATTAGTAGAGATCATACAGAACATCTGCTCCGAAATGCTGAAGAATTTAAAAAAGGCCTTACTTAACAAAATCATTCTTCAGCACTCGCATCAAGATTGTAGCAAGGAATCCAGTTAGAAGGAGAACAGTCACACAAGAATTGATAATTGAAAACCAGTGGATCTCTAAGTGGCGGGGAAGTGAAGAAGATTTAGAGTACTTCTCCATCCTCTTCTCAAAAGGTACATGAGTTTCCTTCCATTTTGCTGAGTACATGAATTCAACGTCTACTTCTTTGTCTTCAGTAAGATCCACAAGAGCATTAGGGTCAGTGCGTGCGTTGATCTCAATCACGCGATCCTTGTTATAAAATATTTCAAAGTGGAGATGTTTAAACAGGTAATATTTGTACTCGCTAGGATCGCCTTTGCCTTCCTTATCAACCTTTCCCAGGAAACCCCAAATGGGCAAGTCATCATAGTACATTTGAAAATAGTAGTCCTTTGCCACTGCTCTTCGAAACTCAGCAACATCTTTCTTTGAAAGCTTCTTCTTACAAATGACTTCAGACTCTCTGTCAACCAAAAAGTCAAGCTTGTACGGAGCACTGACCAAACGATCTCCATTCAACACTTCACCGAGAGCTTCACTTTTATCTTTCAACTCACCTGTTGGCACAAATGTTAGCATAAACAAGAGAAACAACCAGCAAAAGGGATAACAAAAGGTAACACATAAGAGTAATAGGAATCAATACCTGTAGAGCAGAATGGGAGATCAAAGTAGCGATAAGTTTCACTGTCAATGAGAACACACAACAGAATACGAGCATTACAAGATGATGAAAAAGAATGGTTTGCAATGCTACAGTTCTAAGCTAAAGATTTTTTCCCTTCAAATTACCCAACAAACTACTGATTTAATGGAACAAAGCAACAGATTGCATCACATAATCTCAATCAGGAAGCTAAAGTTGATCAAAGTTTCATGATAGTGGCACATTGAGATAATAACCGTTAAATATTACTCAAGCAATAACACAAATAACCACCGAAAAATCAAAGTCAAAATCCCACACTCTCTAATTTACAAATTCCTTAACAAAACAATACGGATCTTCAATCAGACCTAAATTCCACACACAGATTAGCTGGACCTAGTGTGAAGAAACCCTCGATCGTCCACGAGAACGAACAAAACGGACAGCACATAAAAATCCCCAATAGCAGAAAAAAAAAAAAAAAAATCTTCCTCACTAGAAGAAATGTATGAACGAGAACAGAAGACGACAACTACCTCGGATTGTGAAATGGCCCCACTTTGTTCGCGTAGAGCGGCACCGAATCTCCGACTTTGTACTTGTGATCCGACCCATCCGACCTGACGGCGTGGAACGCAGAGCAGAGCAATAGCAAAACGACGACGTGCCAGCCTCCCCTCGCCATTTTCTTCCTTGAGAGTGAAACCGACTGAAAGAGGGGTTTACCTTCTCAACACGAACAAAATAGGCGAACAAAATTCTAGAGAGAGAAGTTGTAGAGAGAGAAGAAGCTCAGATCTCGATCTCGAGGTCGAGTAGTAGAAAGGAGCAGGATAGATGAATCTTGAAGGAATTGTGAATAGCTAGGGCCACGCGCGGTTAGGAGCGCGTGGATGCAAACAAGTTAACGTAATTAACAGATTTAGGCAGAGGCGATTATGACATTGACTACGCACCCGAATGTTAATACTATTAAGTTGGGTGTTGCCGCTTTAACAGGGAACTGCTAATTTTTATTTTACTTGGATTTTCTTTTATAAAATAAAAATTGAATTTGCTAAAAGGATAAAGTTAAGTATTTTCCTCTCAAAAAAAGGATGCTAATGACTTTTAAGTTGAAATCGTGTGATTAACGTTAACGTCTAGTAAGTAGTGATTTGTTGGTTTAATGGGAGGTCTTAGGTTCAATTTTCACTTATATACCACTTAAGTGTGGATAATCTTTTTAATATAGAATTTGGCGTAATATATATTAGCTTGATTTTGTATTTATTGAAATTATTTATAATATTTAACTAATTATGATATGATTTGTATCTTATATCTAAAAAAGTAGTAACTTGTGAGTGAGCTAGGTCACCATTTTTGTATCTATAATGGAAAATGTTTTTTATTTTATGGCTCTCGATTAATTAAAGATAACGTTTGGTTCAACATAGGAAAAAATGAACTATAAATAAATGAGATGAAATGAAAGAGAAAGGAAAATAATGATGCTCAAATTATTGTAGACCACATCATTCCATCCTATATACCATTCCTTTTATCCCAAAATTCATTACTCAATTTTTTCTGGACACAAATATTTTAAATTAAAATTACTAGATCGTCATTCCATCCTATATACCATTCCTTTTATCCCAAAATTCATGACTCATTTTTTTTACACAGATATTTAAAATTAAAATTAGGGATAAAAGGTGCGTGAATCAAATGTTTAATTTAATTTTTAATGGGTTGATTAGGTCAAAACTCATGAATTTTAGATTAATTTTTAATCTTTTCATGATTCTTTTTTTTTTTTTATCAACAATTCCCTTAATTTAAGGGGTTGAACAATTTTTCCACGCTTTCTAAAAATCTCCAAATTCATAACTGACATGGATTTATTAAGGTGACTTAAAATATGAGATGGCGTCGCCGACGGAGAACCAAAACAATGTCGTTTAGTTGAGGCTAAAACGACGTCGTTTTGAACCCAAACTTCTCTATCACTCACAGTTGGGGGTAAAACGACGACGGCGAACTGCAGAGCTCGCCGGAAGTCGAGCAGCAGCAACAGCGATTCCAGATTCGCGGAGCCCCAACCATGCCACTGCTCGATCTAGGAGGCGGCGGCCTTGGAGGGTCTACGAGGGTGGTTGGGGAAAGAGGAAGGCGGCGAATTTGGTGATGGTGGTGGGGGAGGGCAGCGGAGGTCCCTCTGCAATTGCAGAGCTCGTCGGAAATCAAAGCAGTAGCAGCAGCGATTCCAGATTCGTGGAGCCCCAACCATACCATTGCTCGATTTGGGAGGCGGCGGCCTTGGAGGGTCTGCGAGGGTGGTTGGGGGAAGAGGAAGACGACAAATCTAGTGATGGTGGTGGGGGAAAGAGAGCGGTGGAGATAGAGGTGTGGTGGTGGAAGAGGGCAGCGGAGGGAGCGGCAAATGGGGCTGGAGAAGGCGGGGGAGGGCCGTGGAGGAAGGCGCTGGATCTGAAGGGTTCAAAGGGACTTTCGGCGGCGACGACATTTCGCGATTTCAACGGCGGCGGTGTTTCCACCGGACCTAGAGGTGGGGGAGGGAAAGAGATTTTTTTTTTGTTTATTATTTTTCATTTGTCAATTTTTTAGTCCAAGTAAGCGTCAAATCAGTTCAATATTGCCATAAAATTGCAATGTCGGCTTGGTACTCACCAGAGCTCAAAAGCATGGAAAATTTATTCAACCCCTTAAATTCAGGAAATTGCTGATTAAAATATATATATATATATATATATATATATATAAAGTTTGAAAATTTGTCCAAAGTTCACGAGTTTTGGCGTAATTAACCAATTGTTAATTGATATTAAATAATTGTTAATCAATGAGATTAGCTCCAACACGAATTGCGGCGATTCGTCAACCTCTATTGTACCACTATCGGAGAATGAGGTCTTTGAGTGACTGCTATGTCTCCTGATTTAGGGCTTCCACCTTCACCTTGAGCGCGTTAAATTTCTTAATGAGGTCATGCTTTAGAGTAGTGAGTGGTCAAAGAGCTCTTTCCAAATGAGACTGCAGCTCGTTTCGTCATCAGCGATATCTAGTAAGTCAACTCGCTCTGATCCAAATTATGTCATATTCTGGAGGGAGTGATATCTATCTTAGCGAGTTCTGTCTTATTTTGGCGGCAACAAGGTAAGTCAACTCATCATCAACGATGTCTATCTTATGACTGATATTTACATGAGTTCAAATTCTGAAGGAAGCGAAAATTTTATTAATTTTTCAAATATCGTTTATTTAATATTATATATTGACTTATTCGTTATTTCCACTTTGATCAGAAAAAGCAATCTCACTAACACACACACACACACACGTGTATATATACACACACACACACTAACTCTTAGTTCTCAAATGACAAATTAGAAAGAATTGAAAAAATAGATTTATTTGTAGATCGATACGAAAAGTATTGTATACAAATTTGTTCTGAATTTTTTTAGTTGTTTAATGTTTTAAATGAGTTGTGAAACATTAGTGAATCACATGCATTATAAGCTATAAATTTCAATTACTATGTAGAACTTAAATAAATTTTTCACTGTTCTTATTTTACTCGATCCTTTTTTAATTTTTTATTTTCTTGTATTAAAGAAGTAAGTTTCTACTATCAAAGTTTGCTTATATAGACGATTGGGACTAGAATTTTAAGAATGAGAGGAAAATTTTAGATTTATATATTTTGGAACAAGTTTAAATGAATGAAATTATATTTATATATTGAGAAATTGGAAAATAAAATAATACAACCTTAATATAATAAAACACAAAAAAAATTATTGGGCGATCATGTTGAAAGTAAGAAAAGGCAAGAAACAAAGGGATCAAATCAAGCTAATCAAGGCAATCAAGGATCAATTATATCAATTATCTTTCTTTTCTTATGTAACATAGTCTCAGCCCTATAAAGGGTTCTTGTAATTACAAGAATAATAAGAAAAACCAATACAGTTTACAATCATCAAAAACTCTCAATCTTTAGCTTTCTTTAATGATGTTGATACCATGTTTTAACATGGTATCAAAGCAGATTTAGTGATCATTGGAACTCAGAAATTTAAAATCATCATCGTTCCTACACCCCTCTTAACCTTAACCAAGGCAGCGTCTGTTCTTATAAAGACAGCCATCCATTTTTTTCTTTCATTTTTACTCTTCCTGCAAAATTAATTCAAGATATTAGGGGAGATACAAACCACCAACTCTGCAAATACAAACAGTGAATTAACCCAACAAATTGCCAATCTAATGCGAAACTCCGACAACGTCGTGCTCGGGTTTAAATTAGACGGCAACAATTATCCGTTATGGGCACACCTCATGAAGGTGGCCATAGGCAACAGAGGCAGGTCCAGAGACATTACCGAACAACCACCACCACCCAAAATCACAGATCCCGATTACTACAAATGGGAAGAAACGGACCTGTCCGTTTTCTCTTGGTTAATACAAAACATGGAGGGAAAATTAGTGATGAATTTCGCCCAACATCAGACGGCTAAAGCCGTTTGGGACAGCTTAGCAGTAACTTACGGAAGTGGAGCCGCCGATCCGCTCCAAATTTACGACCTGGAGGTTAAAGCAAACAAGGTTAACTAAGGGCAACTTACTCTTGAAGACTACTGGAACGAGTTACAGGCCATATGGCTCAATATTGACAGAAAAAAGCCAAATCTTCTTGGCTGTTGCGAAGAGGGCATCGCCAAATACCGAAAACTGATCGAAAACCGGCGGCTATACCAATTTCTCTCCGGGTTGGATGCGAAGTACGACAATGTCCGGCGGGATATTCTCAAGGAAACCCTTGCTCCCTCAGCAGAGTCGACGTTCTCAAAAGTGCGAAGGGAGGCCGCCCGGCTACAAATCTTGCAGCCGACAACCAATCGCTCCGACGCCGACATTTCATCATCGGGAGGGATCGGGACCGGGCTCACCACCACCTACCGCCCTACTCAGCGGCTTGAAGTCCGTCCGCCACAAAGCACCGCCGGCAGAAGCTCTCAAACGCGCTCAAGAAATCTCTCATCGATCAAGAAAGAATATAAATCAAAACTCTACTGCGCCCATTGTTGCATGAGCAAACACACCAAAGAGATGTGTTTCCAACTCGTTGGCTACCCGGAATGGTGGGGAGATAACCACAAAATGGCAAAAGGAAAAGTGGCAAGTAGCACCAAACCCTCCATTTTTTCCTTATTCGCATAATAGACCCCATTTCTTGCAAACTACCCCCCCAAGTTCCGAGTTATTACAAAGGCCATCCCTAGGTTGTTCTGAATTGCAAAAATTACCCTATTTTATGCAAACTGCCTCCCAAGATTTCCACAAATTACAGAACCGCCCCAATCTTCTACATAATACTAAAATCACATCTCAATTATGTAGAAATTCCCTAAATACTTTCGCTGCATATCAAACCTCTTGTGATAATAGGGATAGAGATAAAGGGTGGATTTTTAATTGTGGAGCCACTGATACGATGACTTTTGATAAAACTGATATTATTAAGTCATCAACATCATACCGAACACATGTTCAAACTGCAAGTGGTGATTTAACTCGTGTTGAAGAAGCCGGAACTATAGAATTTTTTCTACTCTTCGTCTCTCAAATTGTCTATATGTTCCGTCTCATTCCCATAAACTTTTGTCTATTAGCCATGTTACAAAAGAGCTCAATTGTACCATGCTAGTGAATCCTCACTTCTGTCTCCTTCAGGATATCAGGACGGGGGAGATTATTGGGCGTGGCACTGAGCGGGATGGATTGTACTATGTGGATGAGATCGCTCAACAAGGCAAGGTGATGCTGGCTCACAGAACTGCAGACCGGGAAGCCTGGCTTTGGCATCGTCGGTTAGGGCATCCTTCCACGGGTTACCTTAAGATTTTATTTCCTAAATTAGTATAGAAAGAGACATTAGCTTGTGAAACTTGTGTTTTGGCTAAAAGTCACAGACGGCCTTTTAAACCCAATAATACCCAAGTTGATTCTATTTTCTCTTTAATACACTCTGATGTTTGGGGACCTTCACCTATTGTGGGGGCCAAGGTTTTAGATATTTTATGCTTTTTATTGATGATTGCACTAGGATGACATGGATGTATTTTCTCAAAAATAAATCTCAATTCATTGAAAAATTCACTCATTTTTTACTATGATTCAAACTCAATTTCAGAAACATATCCAGACCCTTAGAACCAATAATGGGGGAAATTTGTTAATCATTCCATGCAGAACTTTTGTCAACAGATGGATAATTCATCAAACCACTTGTCCCCATACTCCCGAACAAAACGGTGTTGCCGAACGAAAAAAAATAGAATTCTCTTTGAAATAACTCGTTCTATGATGATTGAGTCTAGGGTACCCACTCATTTCTGGCCTGAAGTTGTTGCCACTTCTGTTTACCTTATAAATCGCCTTCCTACTAGAACCCTTTAGCTTCAAACTCCATTGCAGAAATTATCCACTTTGGCCTCTGTTTCTCTCGCTCTTACTCTCCAACCTCGGGTCTTTGGTTGCTCTGTTTTTGTCCATATTCCCAAACATGAAAGAACTAAACTCTCTCCGTGTGCTCTTAAATGTGTCTTTGTGGGGTATGACCACCATGAACTATGACTTCCTTGAAACGGAGTATTTTTACCACCTTAACAGTCAGGTGGAGAGTGAGATCGACTTGTTAAGTTGGTTACCAATGCCAGGACCGGAAGCGGATCCAACAGAGACAGTTAACCTTGCCACCGAGCCAGTCTCATCTGCTTCAGAACAGACTCCTCCTGTACATGAGCCCATATCTCCTCCACCTATGATATCTAAGGTAAGGAACTCTAAACCAACTACTGTGGTTTTCAATTCAACTGATCATATTCCCCAAGTTGTTGAAGAGGAACAAGAGGATGAACATATGGCAGATGGAGATACCGGGAGATATGTATTACCTCCTAGGAGTACTCGGGGTATTCCTCCCAAACGATACACTCCAGAAAAGTTTGGGAAGAATTCTCGGTACTCTGTTGGAAATGTTGCCAAAGGAAACCTGTCCAAAACTGGTATTGCTTATGAAGCAGCCTTGTATGATGATGAGATTCCACAAACCGCTGAACAAGCTCTCAAGATTGAGCATTGGAGGGAGGCCATGAAGAATGAGATAAGTGCCTTGAATCGGAATCATACATGGGAGAAGTGTAGATTACCGAAGGGAAAGAAGCCTGTTGGATGCAAATGGGATCTTCACCAGTTCAACGTTACAAATGCCTTTCTTCATAGGGAACTCGAAGAAGAAAGGGAGGTCTGCATGGAAGTACCGCAAAGTTTTTCAGATGAGTTTAAAGATGGTGAGGTGTGTAAACTGAATAAAACTCTCTATGGTCTCAAACAGTCTCCCAGAGCTTGGTTTGGGAGATTCACCACAGTTACGAAGAAGTTTGGATATCAGCAAAGCAACTTAGACCATACCTTATTCTTGAAGAGAAGAGGTGATCTTATTTCTTGCTTGGTCATTTATGTTGATGACATGATTATAACATGAAATGACTTAGAAAAAATTCGAAAGTTAAAAGAAAATCTGTTCAAGGAGTTCGAGATGAAGGACTTAGGGAAACTAAAGTACTTTCTCGGAATCGAAGTACTTAGATCAAAGAAAGGGATTTTCATCAACCAGAAAAAGTACACTCTAGATCTTCTAGCAAAAATAGGGATGTTAGATTGCAAACCAGCAGAAACTCCTATCGCTGTAAGTCATGGGCTGAAAATTGTGCAAGGAGCTAGTTAGCTGACCGTGAACAATATCAGTCTAGTAGGGGAAACTCATCTATCTTTCCCATACCCGACCTGATATTTCCTATGTTGTTGGTGTTGTGAGTCAATTTATGCACCAACCACATGCTGATCACATGGAAGCTATGCTCACAATTGTAAGATATCTGAAAGGAACCTTTCAATATGGAGTGCTGTTCAAGAGGACTGGACATCTAGAGATATAAGCCTACACAGATGCTGACTGGGCTGGAAACCCAGTCAACAGAAAATCAACCGTAGGTTACTTCGTGTTTGTTGGACCAATCTTTCATTAACAGTCTTCTTAACCACTGGACTTCAGTCAATCCACTCTTGATTCCCTTAAACTCTGCTTCTACACTTGAGAGGGACCAGATCTATTGCATATTCGGAACCTATTTGCTGCAATATATGAAAAGGATTATCTATGATGCATTTAATTAGTAATAACAAAAAGAATAATAAATTTGAAATACTATATTAGTGAGATTTGATCAAATAATACGGGAACAATATCGATAAAGACTTACTATAACTCATAAACATATATAAATGTAGTATAAATTAAAACCTAGTTAAAATATTTTGAATTTGAAAAGACTAACAGCGGAAAATGAAAGTTTTAGAAATCTAACATCATTATAAATTGTTAAAACCTGAAAAAAAAAAAAAAAAACTCAATTGTTAAGATATACGATTATACTCAATTTTTATTTTTTTATTATTTTTTTAAATATAGCATCGAGGAATTATTCTGACGGGATGATGTTTATATAACGTATGAATAGTGGGTTGCTTTGGCGGTCCAACGAGACTCTATATTTATATTTTAAAGCCCCAAACTCATTTCCGCCTAGGGTTCTCTTCCATTTTTTCTCATTTCCATCGCAATTCCTCAGTCCATTTAAGGTGAGGAAAAGGATCCTAGTTTCAGTCTCTATTCCAATAATTTGTAGCAAGGTTTAATTCAATTGAAAGCAAAAAATTTCAGCGAGTCTTTCGGTTTGTGATTCCTTGCATCCCTCAATCGTATGTGTTTATGTGAATTCTGCGCGCGCTGAACGTCTATATATTTATTTAAAAATATCATTTTTGCGCTGATAGCTGCTTATGCAATAGTTTGAGAAGCAAATTGAAATATACTTTGAAAGATATGTTTTTTTTAAATATACTTTGTTTTTAGATTAGACGCATTTGTAATGGAACTTGGGTGCACTGAATTCTATGAGCTTCGGATTTCATGTATTCTTCGATTGCAGCTAGTGTTATTGCGTTGTATAACAGGGTCTTTCTTTGAGGATATGGGAGTTTTAAGATCGGGGGGTTGGTTTGTGGGAAAGTTGTATAGTAAGTGAAAATGAGTATCTGATTTTTAGAGTTGATGGAGTGAACTTTGACTGATTATGGATGCTATATATGTCTTTGAAGCTGTTGGAAGAAATATTCATGTGAGTAAGAAATAATATTTGTTTAAATTTTTATACGGCAATTATAATAATATCTTAAAACTGCAGATTTGTTTCAGAAGAATGCTGTTCAAGCTCTCAAAACAGACATGTCTCAGAACAGGAAACTCAAAGTTGTATTTTTAAATTTTAGAAGGAACACCCTCTAACAGTGTATTGGTTTATTATGATATTTTGGGGGCAAGCTTTGATAGACATTTTGGTAGGAATCTAAAGTCTAAACTTGATGATTCTCTTCTTATTTACCAGCTTCAATTTCTTTTGCATGTGTGTATGTGAGTTTAGGTATGGAGATATTTGTTTATCATTGCTTCTACTCATTGAAATTTGGTTACATGATCTTTGATTCATTATCGTTGTAGGATCCGGCGATCCATAATGTCTGAGATAAAGTCATCTGGGAGACCATTTGATCAATTATTGGAGAAAGTGTTGTGCATGAATATACTTTCTTCTGATTATTTTCGAGACCTGTTGAAATTGAAAACTTATCATGAAGTTATTGATGAGATTTATGTTACTGTCACGCACGTGGAGCCATGGATGACTGGCAACTGCCGAGGGCCTTCTACCGCATTCTGCCTTCTCTACAAATTCTTTCTTATGAAGCTCACTGTCAAACAAATGCATGGATTATTGACTCACCCAGATTCTCCTTATATTAGAGCAGTAAGAAAAATCTTTCCTGGTAGATAGGACACACAAGTTTTTCTCATTTTCTGTTTTAAGTTGCTTAATATTTCTGGTATAGAATGATAAATGCTTGCTCATATATTCTTTTTCAGATAGGATTTCTCTATTTAAGATATGTAGCAGATCCGAAGACTTTATGGGGTTGGTGTGAACCATATGTAAAAGATGATGAGGTATGGAAAATATGCCTTGTCCACTTAATCCTGTAAAGTTTATTTGGTTGTGAACTGCTTTCTTCAAGTTGTTATTATGTAGTTTGAAAATGACTGTAAGTCTATAATGTATTAGACTTCCAATGGGCATGCAGAACAGATGTTCTATGGTAATACTGAGTCAAGCTAGCCAACTGGCTTACATGTCAACATAGTGTTTGTTGTATAATAACTTATCTTTAGTATATTAGTCAACAGGGATGCCATTGTTCTTTATTGCAACATTTGTCAAGACATCCTAATTGACATGCTTAACACATTATCTTTATTTAGCCAAACATATATTACATTCACAGACCACAGTAGATATCCTCAAGGATTCAAAAAGAGAATGGACTATGTGATTTTTTTTTTAAACTTCAAAGGCATTCAGTGTTTTTAGCACATTCTCATCTATAACCAGGCATGGTGATTTTGCATATTTATCGGAAGTCAATCTCTCCTTAAAGAATACTTTCTCTTACGGTACTTTTCGATGTTTCCACTATTATTTCGATGTTTTTTTTATATAACATTTTAAGTTTTCGTGCTATCTCTCACTGACTGCAAGGGAATCTATGATCGTTCTGTATGGGTTATGTGTGGATGACCTCTTGCCTATATGAATCGGGCTATATGACTCGGGAATTTCCTGTTGTGTGTCTGATGCATGATGGCCAGGATGGAACAATTTTACAATTCATCAATGGTGCATTGGCATGATTCCCTCCAGGTGACCTGTTATGTGGGAATGAAAAAATAATTGGAAAAGATCTTGTTATATTTTATCTTATGATAAAGTCATTCCTGTTTTACTATCTGGGTGTTCTAGTTCTCGTTCCACTTAGTATCTCATTTTAGGATTACTTACGCTGTTGCATTCTCAAAAGTTGGGAACATTTCTTAAAGAAATTCTCAAGTTGTCTAGTGGCTGCCAAGGGAATTTTTTTTGTCAGCAGGATAACATTATTAATTTTTCCTTTTTCACCAAAAACTGGTATCCATTGAACATCACTATATTTTATGTTTATCTCTTAATTCCAGGAATTCTCTCCGGGTTGTAATGGCCGTATGACGACAATGGGTGCGTACGTGAGGGACTTGCTTCTTGGACAGGTTTTGCATTGCTGTTCATTTGTTTATTAGATTTTTGAGATTGTTGCTTTTGTACCATCAGCGTCTTTGTCCTTTGGCGTTGAGTTCTGATAAATTGTTTTCTGCATGCAGTACTACTTTGACACACTTCTTCCTCGTATTCCTGTCCTGGTGTTGCGCACTGTTGTAGCCAATCTTGAAAATATGAACTTGCCGTCTAAACACTGTGGAGTGACTGGTGAGACCACTCGTGGAAGTGAAGAGACTGCAAGAAGACCACCTTCTGTCAAAGCTGCTCTTTCTGTCTCTTTTGGTCAACGTGCGCCTCATCGGACATTAACTAGGGATTCATCCCCAGTTCGGCGTACAGTCAATCATTCTTATGATCGAGGTAATGAATCAAGACGATCTCCCAATCATCCTGGGAGCCAAAGTGGTGATCTATCTGATCGGGATTATCCTGGAAGGGAGAGAGACAGGGGCAAGGACAGCAACAGTGATCGATATAGAGACAGGGATGATGAAAGGAGAAGGGAGATGGAAAAAGGTAAAGATAGGAGGTATGATTATGACAGAAGGTCTCGAGACAACTATAGAAGGAATTATGATAGGAGGGGCCGTGATGACTACAGAAGAGAAGGTAGTGCTCGTCAGAGCCGAAGTAGGAGCAGGAGCAGGAGCCGGAGTCAAAGTCAGAACACCCATGAATATGGTAGGCATAATGTAAGTAGTCACAATCCATTTAGCCATGAAAGTAAGGAAAAGAGATTGGCATCAAATAATCTAGCTGAGCTCAAAGATCTATATGGTGTATCGAGCAATCAAAAGGAGGGCGTGGCTGAGACCTCGGAGGGTCGCCCTTACAGGCCTAGTGGTACTGAGGAGGTGATCAGACTAGGTGGTTCTTCGTGGAGGTAATGATATTTACTTGCAAGTATCATCTCTCCCGTGAAGGAAATCACTTTGGACTTGAAATTCATTGTTCTGTTATTCTGTATAAGCCAACAAGTGACTGATTCATCACCGGGAAGTCAAATAGTTGTAATTTATGGCGGTAGTCGATAGCATTGGTGTTTCAGCCAATGAAGGGATCGATTCATAATCAAGCACTGTGTAATGTATTTGTGGCATGATTAGCAAATGAAAAGGGGGTTTTGAAGCTAGAGCTTCGATTCTGTCCATGACAAATTTGGTAACGCTCTTTCTCAGCCTTGCAAATCTTCGGATCTTGTAATTTCAAGTACTGTATAAGCCAATATAAACTGCAATGTACCAGGTATAAACTGCACACAACTTAATGAGCAATCAGTTTGAACGATGCTTTGTTTATATATTTATAATGAGTTTGCACTTTTGATTAACTGTTGTACGATTATAGCTGTGTATAATAAGTTCACAATTACTATATGATTTTTTAGCATAGGTTATATCTTCACCCCCTTGCATTCAATATCTTCAGCTGAAAAGTTAACTCCAACTATTCAGTTGGTGGATATTGGTTAGTCTTTGGATGAAGATATGGGAATTAGGAAGTGCATGCCCAAAAGGTTCGAGCCAAAATTGGAGGGATTTTAGAGAAAAATGTAAGCTTTCAAAAACGGAAGTTTTGTTGCCCGAGATTTTTGCGGTACGTGCCAAACATCCACACTTTCTTGAGTTGGATTTACGTCAAACAAATATATATATATATATATATATATATATATATAGATAGATAGAGAGAGAGAGAAATGATATGCTACATACTTTATGTGAGCTCCTTATATGAGCACCACTCATGTTTAGCTCTCGTTAGCTTTATCTTTTTTGTTTTAGGCATTTATTTTTATTCTAATACTTCATACTCCCTCCGTCCATGAAAGAACTTCCTAGGAGGGAGTGACACGGGTTTTAATAAAATGTTGTATAGTGTATTGAGAGTAGAGAAAAAGTTGTAAAGTGTATTGGGAATTGTGAAAAAATATTAATAATTTATTGTGTTGTTTTAATTAATGTTATTTGAGTGGTGGAAATTGTCTTAAAAGGGGAGTATTTTTTAAGTGGTGGGGTATTGTCCCAAAATAGGAAAAAGTAGGAAATTCTTTCGTGGACGTCCCGAAATAGAAAAATAGGAAGTTCTTTCGTGGACGGAGGGAGTATATTTTTATTGAGATCATTAATTTTATAAATTACATAAAAATCAAAGTTCGATTTGTTCATATTCCCTTTAACTTCAAATAATTAATAAAAGAATAAATTAGACTTTAATTTTTATTTAATTTATAAAATTAATGATCTCAATAACAATATATGAAGTATTAGAATAAAAATAAATGTCTAAAACAAAAAAAATAATACTAACGAGAGCTAAACATGAGTGGTGCTCATATAAGGAGCTCACATAAGGTATGTAGCATATCATTTGAAATAAGACCTAGTCCTAGTTTGACGGCCCTTTATATTAGAGATTACTCAAAATTTCATTAATATTTCCCTCAGCGCGAATATATTCTAAATATGGTAGCATCTAATGACGCCCTATGTTATGCATATCATATTTCCATGACAATCAGTGAACATCACACAGAATTAATAAAATTGCAATTTGACATTGAGTGCTAGGAGTTCAACTATTTCACATCTTGCAATTCCAAAATCTTTTCTAAAAATATGAACAATACACAACATTAAAATAAAGCCTATAACTAGTGTATTATATATATCATTTATTAGCGCTGGCCATTACACTACTCTTCCACTGCAAAATGCTTCCACATCTACGCTTGATGGAAAATTTCCTCCCGAATGCTGCTGCAATAGCCAAACCCTCAATGTCATGCCACTCCATCAGATCGTATGATACAGTCATTTTCCCCAGCTCTGTGACCACACAAACACATTCATCAGGTAATGCTTTAAACTAGTAATATTAAAGACTACAGATCTATAAAGTTTTTCTTGACAGAGGGAACGTACGGCTCAAACTTGAAGAGAATACAGATATCTCATCTTCATTCGCACTTTATGGAGCGATATATGTGGCGTACAAAGAACAAAGCAGCACGAAAGCCGACAGCTCCAAGCATCAGGAAGAAAGCATAGCAAACACAAGCCATGTACCCAAAGAAAAAAGAGGTCTGCATGAAGCCCGACATATCTGAACGTGCATAATAGTAATACAGGCAGTAGCCATAAATAAACAAGCCAGTGGAACCTCCACAAAGGAACGACCTAATTAGACAAAAAAAAAAAACATAAAGGATCAATGAGGCAAGTGTCAATAGTTGGACTTTAGTCCTCTCATCATGAAAGCATAGAAATGTAATTCATCAAACCAAACAACTTTAGAAAGAAACCAACCCCACAGAATGAACGCAAAAATTAACCTTAATGGGTTTGAACCATGGTGTTGTAGAGGCTACACATGGTAAATTACAAGAGGTGCTTTATCGAACACAAATTTGCACAATCACACACAGGGTGTGTGTGTGTGTGTGTGTGTGTGATGTGTTTATCGGTAGCATCAAAACCACCAGACCCCCAAAATACCTTTTTGTGAGTGGAATTAATATTTGGCACCCTAAATGAATCCACATGTCCCAATTCATGATGCCACACCAATCTAAGGCACAAAAGCAACATTTCCAAAGATGCTTCCCAATCCAATACATCCAGGAAAAGAATATTAGCAGCTTTACCGTAAAATCTAAAGAACCAAAGTTGCAGAATTACCCAGGCATCTCAAGTGGCAACAGGAAGATTTTGCTTAGGAAGTTATGGAGTGAAAAATTATGCAGTTAAAAGAACCAAGACTAGCAACAAAATTCATTGTAGTAAAAAAGATTTGAAAAAAGGTGGCTGTTTTCTTTGTATATAACTAATATGCACCAATATAGAGAAACCTAAATAAAGCATGACGTATATCCCATGCCCATACCAATGAAGAACACAAAAATGAAAATCAAATTTGGCACAAGCATAATAAGTTAAGATAGATACAGCATTGTAACATACCTCCACCACCATTCGTGATCTTCAGCGGCAAGTTGGAAATATGTCAAGGCCACAGTGATAAATGCAGTGACGATGATTAGGATAATAAAGACTATGAACAGAATACTGTAAATGGTGTAAATTCTGTGACCCCAGACACTAGCAAATATGTAGTAAAGTTCAATATAGATGGCACTGAATGGCAAAAATCCAGCCATAGCCATCTGAGGCAAGGTTCCACGATACCAAGGCAGAGGTGGAATTTCTCTAGGATATTTTGTTGTACGGACAGGAGCTTGGAACTCTGCTTTACTATTCTTTCCTGCAATCCCTCCCAAAACTAATAAAGGTGATGTCACAAGAGCCCATATCAGAAATATCACCACGATGGTACCAAACGGAAGAGCTGCAGTAGCATGGTAAGCAATGGCCACCGTGTTAAGGAAGCAAAAGGTGAGAAAAAGTGGCCCACAAAACAGACCCCCAGTTAGTAATAAATTCCGGACCTGTCAAATGATGGAAGTAAATCAGTCTAGAAGCAGGTGAAGGCACTTACATAGAACACATTGATTCTACTTTAGGACAAATGACAGTTCTTTTAACACACTTCTAACCAAGGAAATTATCCAAGCCCGTCAATAACTTTAACAGTCAGATTCTTCAACCGTTTCAAGAGATATGAGAACAGATAATTTATTCTAGCGATCTCAAAATGACATTTATGAAATCAATCAATTCTGGCATATTTATACACCTAAAAAACCCCTTCTTCCCAGAACAGAAAACAAAAGTTTGGGAGTGTACAACAAGAATCTCAATCCTGAATATGATAAAAATTAATTTGTATTCTAGAAATACGGTCCAGTATCTATGACAAATCAGCCTCAAGTCAACATTAAAAAATAAGATTCAGAAACTTTTCATTTGGGGAGACAGCTAATGTCTCAGGCAGGGACAAAGAAATACTCAAAGCAAGAAATCTATTACTCCCTCTGTCCCATTACAAATGTCTCATTCCTTTTTTGGCAATATATTCTCTCTCTATACCTAATATTTAAACAATTTCCACCAACCCACTTTATCTACTTTCTACACATTTCTTAATCTCCGTGCCCAAAAGTAATGGGACATTTGTAATGGGATGGAGGGAGTACAATTTACAAGTGAAGCTCTGATGCATGATAAACTCCACATAAGAGTATATGCACGAGGGAGATGGAACTCCAATAGAGGCAGTGCAAAATCATGTTATTGACACTAAATGAGATTGTGATAGAAGACAAAAATAAATAAATTAATTAATGAAATTTCATTGAACATCAAGTGGTCCTACATATTTGTTTAAAAAGAAATTAGAGGACAGCATTGATCTCAAGTTTCTTACCCAATTCGTTCCCTCCAACTGGCAATAGAAAGAAGCACCTGTGTAGCCTGCAATGCCTGATGTAAGAGCATATATGACCACCAGTGCAGTAAAAAGAGCTCCTCGGTTGTAGGGGTAAAATACACCAACAAGAGCTAGTAAGAATATAAAAGTAGCCCTGGCAAGGAAAATATGCAGTTAACTTTTTCATAGATAAAAGCAAATTTCCAAATCCAACAGCCATGAAAAGAGTGCTCCAAAAACTTCCATAAAATTGTTGAAACCTCCAAAGACCTACTCACAAGGTAAAGAGCTGTGTGCCACTTCCAAGCGCAGCGGCAAACAAAGACTTGTATTTTGGGAACCTGAAAACATCACCATGGATGTATTTCCATCCAGTCTCTTCTTGATCGTCTACTGCTTCCTCATCATGGGCATATCTTTATAGAAGCATACGATATCAGCAGGAATCATAATACGTTATGATTTTAAAATTTTTGAAGGATTATGAACTTCTTACTTGACAAAATCATTTTTGAGCACTCGCATCAATATAGTAGCAAGAAATCCAGTAAGAAGGAGAACAGTCACACAAGAATTGATAATTGAAAACCAATGGATCTCTAGGTGGCGAGGAAGTGAAGAAGAATGAGAGTACTTCTCCATCCTCTTCTCAAAAGGTACATGAGTTTCCTTCCATTTGGCCGAGTACATGAATTCAACATCCACTTCTTTGTCGTCAGTAAGATCAACAAGAGCATTAGGGTCTGTGCGTGCATTGATCTCAATCACACGATCCTTGTTATAAAATATTTCAAAATGAAGATGTTTAAATAGGTAATATTTGTATTCACTGGGATCACTTTTGCCTTCCTTGTCAACCTTCCCAAGGAAACCCCAAATGGGCAAGTCATCATAGTACATTTGGAAGTAGTAGTCCTTTGCAACAGCACTTCGAAACTCAGCAGCATCTTTCTTCGAGAGCTTCTTCTTGCAGATGACTTCGGACTCTTTATCAGCTAAAAAGTCAAGCTTGTATGGAGCACTAACCAAACGATCCCCATTTAGTACTTCACCAAGAGCTTCCTTTTTATCTTTCACATTACCTGTGAGCAAGATGATATTAAGACCAAAAGAGCTTCCTTCTTATCTTGGCTAGAGAAGATAAGGAAATAGGAAAATTACCTGGAGAACAGAAGGGGAGATCAAAGTAGCGGTATGTTTCACTGGAACAACACAATCGTAAGTATCAAAACTTATATATGTCATACAACTAAATCGAAAAAGAAAAATGTCATTAGCTATTTAAACAAAGCAGTTCATCACCAAACAGCAATCGAACTCATTGTTCCGGAAGAAAATGAAAGCAATTACCCAACTCCCCCAATTCTTAAAATTAAACAGGTGTTTCGCGCCATAAATTTAAACCACCCTCTCTGGAAGACCTCAATTTCTTTCCCAACAAGCAGAAAGTGCAACTAACATAGTAAATGAACTAGATGCAGCCATGTCAAATATAACATTTCCCCGGCACTAAAACTCCGTTTAACACATATGTAAAAACCGTGTAAACTGAAAGCCACAATCCCAATCTCCTTACCTTTCACAACAATGTCCATCTCAAAACATTTGAAGGTACACTCTAAAAGTTCACGAACTCAATTAAACACACGTCAGAAAAAAATAAAACAAAAAAAAATCCTCAATCCGCAAACAAATTATCCAATTCGCATCAGCAAACCTCAGAATCAACACATTTCCAAACTAATCGCCATCCTCCAACAAAAATAAAGAAGAAAAAGTACTGACCTAGGGTTGTGAAACGGTCCGACCTTGTTGGCGTAAAGCGGCACTGGATCTCCAGCCTTGAATTTGTGATCCGACGCATCTGATCTCACACGAAGTGCCGCGCACACCAGCAGAAAAAAGATGACGTGCCAGCCTCCTCCTCCACCTCGTCTGGCCATGCCTTTTTCTTCGCACACCGCACACTCAACTGAGTGAATGGGTGTAGAATCCTCTCACTGTGATATATCACTGGAAGAGGAAGAGAGAGAGAGAGGGGGATTGGTATGAGAGAGAAGGTCAGATCTGGATCTAATATAGTAAAAGTAGATGAAAATGAAAATGAAAAATGAAGGAAAGAATGAGAAAGGAGACGCGCGGTTGGAGCAGGTGACAGTTGACATGCAATTGAGACTTTATAACGGATTTAGGCAGCAGATTATGACTGCCTATCTTTTTCTACCGCCTCCCTTTTTACCGCTCTTCGTTTGGGCTGCTCTCCAACGGCCCATTAGCCCTAATATTATTTGGGCCGAACTAATTCTAACTAATTCTATACAAATATTCCTTCTTCTTTAGAGCACCCGCATTGGACTATTCGATGGGCTTACTCGAGTAAGCTGCTCATCGAGTAAGCCCAATGCAGCTCTCCCTTACTCGAGTGTTACTCGATCTATCAAGTAAGCCGCGATTTTTTGTTTTGCTTGGCGCGTGCTCCCACGCTGATTTATCCATAATTTTTGGTTTTAAATTATTTGATTCATCAATAATTTTCATTTTTGTGACATGTTTCATATTCATTAGGTGAATAATTTTCATTTTTGTGACATGTGTCATATTGCATGCATGTAACTTTTTAAATTTTGATTAATACTAAATTTTTGAGATCGTGGCAAATTTTGATTAATACTAATTACTATGATTATTAAATTTTTTTGATATATTCCTAGTTTAAAATTAATACAATTTTAATTTGAAGTAAATTGTATTATTTAAATTTGAGCAATTAAAATTAAATGAAAAACATAAAAATCAAAATTAAAAAAATCAAGTAGGCTATCAAGTAATCCCAATGCGACCTCCTTACTCAATGTGGTCCTCTCCTATAAGCTATCAAATAGGCACCAATGCAGATGCTCTTAATGCCTGTCACTCCATAACATTTTGCGATAATTTCAGGACAAAAAATTCCATATGACAAGTCGAATTTCAGTTCCACGTCTATATCTCTACATTATACTTCGGAGGGCCACATGGAATTTTTGATGTCGACATTTTGGGCATGCACAAAAATATTCTAGGGTTATGTATACATTTTTCAAGTTTTAATCCATTGTCATACTATTGTAAATATATTGAAGCACTATTTATAAGGGTGTGTTTGCTTTTTATCCCTCTAAATGGAGGGATAACAAAAATTTATGTCTTTAAATGTCTCATTTCTTATCCTACATTTTAGAAATTCACATTTTTTTCTTCTTTATTTTCACTTCAAGGAGGGATAATATTATCCCTCCTTAAAGTGAAAATAAGGAAGAACAGATGGTGAACTTTTCTTTTGTATAAAATGTGGGATAAGAAAGGAGATATTTAAAGACATAAATTTTTGTTATCCTGTTTTTCTCATCCATCAAAGTGAACGCACCCTAAGGCAATGTTTGATAGGGTATATTAGGTGAGTTACGTTATATTTCTCATCATTTTCATCTGTTTGATAGGCTTTTTGTATAATAAACCAGGCCCGCAATAAACGCAAAGCCCGCATAAAAATCACTGTTCTAATTAGATATTAGAACCACCGCTCACCCCCAGTTCAATAATATTGCCTTCAACAGTGTTTGAGATTAGATTTGTCGTTTACAATTTTATCCTTGAACTTACTTTGAAATCGGAGGCATCGTCAAATTCCGCCCTATTTCGCCGCCTCTTTGACACAACCAAGAGGAGTTCTTCGGCGAATGAAGTGAGATATTCAAAGGTGAGATTTGAGTTGGAGGCATGGTTGATAGGGTTTTTTGAAAGAAGAATTTTGCGATTTTGAAAGGGTTTGACGGAAATTCATCTTTCCAAATCATTGAAAGAGGCATGGTTGACGAAAATTCCTCTTTCAAAATTATTTTGGGATTTGACGGAAATTTGCGGAATTTTGAATACAGCGGATGAAATTGAGTTGGAGGCATGATTGATAGGGCTTTTTTTCTTCATCTTGTGATTTGGGTCTGCAAATTCTCAATGCTTTCTCTTTCCATATATGTGAAAACATTGTTCCGACGCTCCTATTTCATTTTCGCCCAATATTGCTGCAAAGGGTTGTTTCGAGTTTTTCATGTTTAAGTGGAGGGTAATGGAGTAATTTCAACAGATATAAATTATATTATCAAATATCTGTAAATCATATATGTATTTTAGTGGAGAGTATCAAACATAAAAAACATGTTATATTGAAATTATTTATCAGCTATCAAACAACAATTTAGTTAATTAAACTCACAACATTTGGATTAAATATCCAGATGTAATTAATATCTACATATCTATAGGACACTATCAAACAGACCCAATTGTATTATTATTATTATTATAAATATGTCGAGACATTGTGACAAACTGACAATATTTGGTGTTTAGCTTTTGAACATCTATTTCGCAACTGCTTACGCTTTCAATACAGACTGAGGTATTGTTTCCACCGGAACTCAACGAGAGCCGACACTGGACAGAGTGCTTATTTAAAATAGGTAATCTGTGGTTATAAAAAAATACTCAATTTGTCCCCGTCATAAGTGAGGCGTTTGTTTTCGGCACGTGATTTAAGGAGTGGATGTTTAATATCGATACTCTATATAGTAATCTATTAATCCAAACCAACTTAATATTGACTATGAATCTCGATGCTCCATATATATGAGAACCTTGAAAATTTAATGAAGTCTTTTTTTTTTTAATGTCCCAGACATTGTCTTCTATCGTTAACTCTTTTTTATTTTAATAAGCTATAAATCATAAATACAAAGTATCCGTATTTTGATTAGATTTTTCCTTTATTTTTATATTACTAGCAGAAAAAGCGTACGTTGTACACACAATTAATGTTATTTTGTTTGATAAAATAAAAAATATAAATATAATATTTCTTATATTTAATTTTTCAATTAACAATTTGGTCTATTTAATTCTATTATCTCTTATAATATTTTTTAAAAAATATATATATTAGTTCATTACTTCTACTAAATATAATTTATTGGATAAATATATATTTATTTATAAGCCTCATCAATAACTATAGATATATATCACATAGATTTAGTGTAATATTTAATGAATTAATATATTTTACAAATATATAATATGTAAAATAACTTTAAAATAAGACATGTAATAGGGGTAAAATAGGCAATCCACGTGATGTGCCCAAGGCTTTTTTTTAAAAAAATAACTTGGCTGCCTAGCCCTGATAGCTCGGTTTCGACAGCTTTGGAGCTTAGCTTTGTCTTAGCCTTGAAACTCATTTTTGCATCTTAGCTTTGCCGCAATCTTGACAATCCACCTCCGCACCACCCCTTGTTAGTTCAGCCTCAAAAGAAAGATTATTATAACCAGATTTGGGCCCAACTGCCTCCATTAATGGGCTTCAGGCCTAAGTTCACTTTATAACTTATACAAGGATTCTCATATGTAGATTGAAGGGTTTTTTTTTTCATTCTTATGACATGACTCAACCTTGTAATTGTAAAATCGGATCATTAATAGTGAAATTTCTTTGGTGATCTCCTTGGACATAGATCTTAAGATCGAATCACGTAAATTCTTTGTGTTATTTTCTATTTTCATTTATTTTGCTGTTGAGATTATTTCCATGCTCAATAATGGTTACAAATCGTCTATAAAGACAATTTTTAGCATAATATTACATCAATCAATTCATCATTTGTAAATACGTGCAACACAGGTTTCCTCTGCTAGTACCTTAAAATTTCGTTAACTCGTTAATTAGTTGATCTAGAGTAACCCCAACAATATATATTTAGGATTAAAGAATAGACGCGTTAATAATAATGCGTAAAAATTGAGGTAGATTTTGGTTAAAAAAGAAAAAAGCTAGCAAATGACGTGGGCGGTGTTCTTCCTGTCAGCAACCATTTTCCTCCAAGCATTAGTGATCTCCCTCTGCACCTGGACAACCGTCTTTTTGACGGTGGACGTGGACGGCGCCTGGTCCGCGTTGGTGAGCTTTTCCGTGACCCTGGCAGGGATGGAGTCGAGGTCGCGCAGAACCTTCTGGATGTCGTTGACGAGGCGCTCCGCGAGGGTGCGGGAGAAGTCCTCGCGGATGACCACGCGCAGCACCGTCACGTGCTGTGCGTCGGGGGGCATGGTGTAGGCGGGCACGATCCACCCAAACCGCCGAAGCATGTCTGACACGTCGAACTCCGTGTGGCTACTGTTGTCCTTGAGGCTGAAGGCCACCAGCGGGACGCCCTCGTCTTTCGACACGATGTTGAACCGCTGCGTCTTTTCCAACCCTTGTTTTAGTATTCTTGCGTTTTCTTGGCAGTTCTCCATTATGTTACGGTATCCCTACACCATTCATTCTTAATTTCTATAACTTATACCATATTAATTAAAGTGTAAGAAATCTTCTCGTATGTGTTTTGTTACCTCATAACCTAATCGAATAAGTTGGTAGTATTGTGCAATTACTTGACTTGCACCTACGATCCAGATGAAATTAATACATAAACATTAAAATTATGGCATACGTTGAAGATGGATAAAAGTTACCTTTAGAAAAATTGAGAGTGAAAGTGGGTTGATCGGCTCCGAGATAGTTAATGTGAAAGATGAGTTCGTCGGGTAAGTCCTCTTTGCTCCGCCAAATAACCCACCCGATACCCGCATACACTAACCCGTATTTGTGGCCGCTTACATTAATACTCTTCACTAACGCCAACCTAAAATCCCACTCCAAATTTGGGTACACAAATGGAGCAATAAAGCCACCACTAGCTGCGTCCACATGAATTGGTGTGTCCCACCCTGTTTTGGAGTTGTTTTGGATCAAGAGATCGTTGAGACGCTTGACGTCCTCGAATTCACCGTTAAGTGTGGAGCCCAAGATGGCGGCCACGCAAATTGTATTCTCGTCCACCATCTCTACAGCCGCGTCGGGGTCCATGACGTAGTATCCGTCGCGGAGCTTAACCTCCTTGAGCTCCACCTCAAAATAGCGGCCGAATTTTTCCCAGCACACCTGAACGTTGGCGCCGGTGACGATGTTGGGCTTGTCGTGGGGTTTCCCGAGCTCTTTCATCTTGTTCTGCCATTTCCTCTTGAAGGCCAAGCCGGCCAGCATTATAGCCTCTGATGAGCCCACTGTCCCCACCCCCACGGCCGCCTCTCCCTCCCCCAGCGGCGCGTTGAACAGATGCGCGATCATGTTCACGCACCGGTTCTGCTTTTAAATTAAGTTCAATTCAAAATAGGATGAAATTAATTAAAAACATAATGTAGTAGGAGTAATTAGGAAACTCGCCTGTAGCTCGGTGGTGACTGGGTATTCATCCATATCGACGTAGTTTTTGTTGATGGCGGACATGATGAGCTTGTCGCACTCGGGCTCCATCCACGTTGTCACGAACGAAGCCAGATTCAGGCGAGGATTGCCGTCCAACATCAACTCGTCGTTTATGATTTGGTGCGCCGCTTCCTTTGGGATTGAGTTTTCTGGCATCTTAAACCTATAGTTGAGCATACATAAGATTGATTAACGTACAATTAGTAATCATAGGGAGCTAGCTACTAAGATATACACCTGGGAAGACAAGTCCGGACATATCGAGAAGCGAAAGTGGAGTGAACTGAAACGTCCGTCGAGGAAGTAGTCTTGGACAGAACCATGGCTTACCTTCTCTATCAAATTAAAACAACATTCAATCCTTTCAAATAATATAAAAAAAATACACTAATTTATCGATCCGTCTGTAGAGGCGATCGAACAGTTGAAACTATATATTTAGAGAGGGGAGTTGGAAACGGTCGGCAATACTATTTTAATCACTAACATTTGTTATTTCTTCTTTTTCGTTTTCATTTTTTATTATATGTTGTCACTGTTTAGTTTATATATGATATAATAATAATGCTAAAAGTTGGATTTTACAAGATGACACATTAAACACTAAGTTCTCATAATACATTCTTACAGTACTGAAATATCTGAAATATCACAACCCCACAGATAAAATATTAAAACACAAATAAAGCTGGCTAAAATATACCACACGTAAGGTTCAACTTAATAATGCTCCAAACAAGTAGCAATTCACCTAATTTTTGGGGTAAAAATTCAAGAATTAACAAAGTAGCTTAGCAAACCCCGTTAGTCTTTTTCCTGTCAGCAACCATTTTCCTCCAAGCATCGGTGATCTCCTTCTGCACTTCAAGGGCAGTCTTCTTGACCACAACAGCATGTTTGTCGTCCGTGGCGAGCTTTTCACTGACCCTAGACGGAATCGTGTCGAGCTCGTGCATAACCTTCTCGATGTCGATAACGAGCCTCTCAGCTAGAGTCCGCGAGAAGTCCTCGCGGATAACAACACGCAACACTGTGATGTGTTGCGCATCTGCTGGCATTGTGTAGGCGGGGACGATCCACCCATAGCGGCGCAACATTTCAGAGATCTCGAACTCGTTGTGGCGGCTGTGGTCCTTGAGGCTGAACGCCACAAGTGGGACGCCGTGGTCCTTGGACACAATGGTGAAGCGCTCTGTTTTCTCGAGGCCATTTTTTAGTACCATCGCATTTTCTTGACAGTTTTCCATGATGTTGCGGTACCCCTGCATTTTATGGTTTCAGCCTAAATCATCTTATTTAATTTGTTCTAATAAATGTTGAGCAATTGATTTACCTCATGACCCAAACGAATGAACTGATAGTATTGAGCAATGATTTGACTGGACCCTGGGCAAATATTGAAATAAGGTGATGATGAGTAGTGATGAAACACTAAACAAATCGATATACATAATAAACGTGTAAGGAGGTACCTTTGGAGAAGTTGAGGGTGAAAGTGGGTTGATCCGATCCGAGATAATTAATGTGAAAGATGAGCTCATCAGGCAAGTCCTCTTTGGTCCTCCAAATGGCCCACCCGATACCCGCATACACCAACCCGTATTTGTGGCCGCTCACATTGATACTCTTCACCAGCGGCAATCTAAAATCCCACTCCAATTCTGGGTACAAAAATGGAGCAATAAACCCACCACTAGCAGCATCCACATGAATGGGGGTGTCCCACCCTGTTTGTTTGTTCTTCTCAATCAAGAGGTCGTTGAGACGCTTGACGTCCTCGAATTCACCGTTGAGGGTAGAGCCCAAGATGGCAGCAACACAGATAGTGTTCTCGTCGACCAACTCGACGGCCTTTTCGGGGTCCATCACGTAGTATCCCTCCCTTAGTTTGACCTCCTTGAGCTCCACTTCGAAATATCTGGCGAATTTCTCCCAACAGACTTGAACATTGGCGCCGGTGACAATGTTGGGCTTGTCGTGGGGTTTCCCCAGCGCTTTCATCTTGTTCTGCCATTTCCTCTTGAATGCCAGACCGGCCAACATGATGGCTTCCGACGATCCCACGGTTCCCACTCCTACCGCCGTCTCGTCATCTCCTAGTGGCGCGTTGAATAGATGCGCGATCATGTTCACGCACCGATTCTGCTTCCACACAAAATTCAACCTTCTCAAATTTTCATCAACGAATTTAGATGTAACTACAAGTTACATATACATGTTTAAGTTGAAATTTCATCTCTTTATCCTTGTTTTCTTATTCAGCCAATTATAATATAGATTAGTAGATTTTCAATTAGTTTGCCTCGTACAAAAAATGGGTAGCCTTTCATTCTCTGCAATTCTTAGATTAGTTTACCTTTTTTAGGGGTAGATTATCAATCTTCTAAATCAACACTGGGGTTCATTTGGTACGGATATTAAGGTGTATAATAAATTTTGATATATTAATATCTTGTTTAGTAAGAAGTAGTACAAAACACACAATCCTTTATCTATACTAATATAAAAAGAGCCTAAGGAACATAAGCCACAACTTGTGAATTGCCTATTTTACCCTTATCATATATTTATAAAATAAATCTAATACTTTATAATAATCCAAACTAAAACATAGGCATTTTAATAATTCAAACTTGATAATAGTAGATTTCTTATTGCATTAGAATTCTATTTAATTTTACATGTATCGGATCTAATACTTTATAATAATCCAAACTAAAACATAGACATTTTAATAATTCAAACTAAAACGTATTTACATCAAATTATAAATATGCCAAGAGTAGATTTCTAATTGCATTAGAGTTTTATTTATTATCTAATAAAAGTAATGAATTAATAGATTTTCTAAAATAATAGATTATCAAATAAAATAACATTAATTACACGTACAACGTACGTTCTTTCTGCTAGTAAATTTAAAAACACAACGAAATTATACAGATTTGTGTGATTTTATAGACAATATTTGAGACAGTATACGTAATATCAATCTTAATTATAATAAATATTAATTTATCATTGACTAAATTGCCCTAGTATCGATTAAAGTAGCATTATTATAAGAATAATTTAGAAATTAAAATTTTATATATGATCTAAATAAATCACACCAAACAACATATCCTATATTTTATAAATATTTTAATACATTATATCAAACATAATATTAATATGACATATAATAAAAGACATTTCAATCAAATATATTCTCATGCCACGAATCAAAATAGCCCCTAATATATAAAGACGGCATTAAATGAGGTATGCTTTATAAGTTTTGATAGTATAATAATTAAGGAAAAACATACAGCAAAAAAAAAAAAGACTAATTGGGGTTCGACCTTAGTGAAACATTTTAGACGCCAAGAAGATTACATAGTGTGGACGCGTGATGATTTTTTCTTAGACTTGGTTTGGTTGACCAAATTAGATCGTACTCTATTGTGGAGAAGATTTTTTTTTTTTTTTTTTTTACTTATTCTTTATATTTTTGTGAAAAAATTATAAGTGAGCTTAAGTCGGATTGAGATTCAGTATGCCATACTTGTATTTCACTTTTAGTTTTATTTATATTCTTTTTTCCAATTCTAACTTTGTATGTTTTAACTTTGTAGCTTGTAGGCTTTAGTTTAATTTTATGATTATTAATTATGATTCATTCCATTTAATTAGGGTATATAATTATTTTTTATCATTTAATTTCATTTTTATTAGTTAATAATAGGTTTATAAATTCAAAGTTACGATATAGTACTATATTTTTAAAAAATTTTAATTTTTTAAAATAAAAATTAAATATAATTCATAGTACTTATACTTCCTCTGTTCCATTATGTTCCATTACTTTTAAGCACGAAGATTAAGAAGCGTGTAATTAGTAATTATTTATTTTAAAATACATTAATTACTTAACCATTTTAACTAAAATAATCTCCACTAATTGCACTTTATCTACTAATGACACACTTTTTAATCTTTGTGTTAAAAAATAATAGGACATTACTAATGAAACATATGAAATAATAAATTTAATTTTTATAGAAATATAATTAAATAATAAATATAAAAATAAAATATAATGACACATCTAAAATGGTAGCATGTTGAATGTCATTCCGCTTAAAATTAAATCATAAGGGTTATAAATGGAGTATCAATCTTTACACGTGCATGCGTGCGTAATTATAATTGTCACTGGCTACATAGCTGCCCATAACATGGCCTATAAAGGATAAAGATGTTGCACCTATCCTACAGGGGACCCGCAAATTCAATATGCTTAACTTTCAACATTTCATGATAATTGTCGAGACTCCAACACCAAGTTGCTTATTTCAATTAATTTTTTTTATCTAATTTTTGTCTCGAAATGTAGTTTTCTCATGTCATTGTCTTTTATTTATGATTTATGATTATTGAGAACTTAGCTCATATTTGAAATTTCAAATAGACAAAAAGGCAATCCTATTATAAACGCGACTGACTTGACCTTTTATGTGGTGCTAGCTGCCGTGCCGTGTACTTCCTATTGGCTGTCGGTAGATAGGATAGGACAACTAAAATCAAATACCAACCGAAGCCAGTGCTTGAACATTTACAGTTGGCCTCATGTGATTTCTTATGTATGACATCTAAAATTAACTGATTGAATGAGATGAATTACCTACGAGACATAACGATATCAATTAACTTATTGATGGATCTGCAAATATAATATGCTAATAAGATCGAATGTATATAGATATGTTTTAATGGGAAGTGTTTAGCTAACCCTTTTAAAATATAAACTACAAATTCATAAATTACATGTCGAATATATATAAATTTGTTGTGAAAATAAAAATGTGTGAATTCAAAAATTAAAATTTCAGTCCACATGAGATTCGCACCCAAAACAATAAATTCATTTAATAAAATGATGAATTCATCATAAACTTTCACGATCTAAAAACTGAAAATCGTTCCTAGTTCCATCACAGATCTTCATGAACTAAAGACTGAGAATAAATCACTATTATTATTTTAACTAACGGTTCTTATTTGAACCTCTTCATATTTGTAAATATATATGTATATAATATAACAATAAATTTAAAATGAATACAAAATATTGGATGATAATATCGGTATAGATAAATGCACGTACGTCAGTAAATCATATATTGAACGTTATATGTGATATATTTACTTATATGTTTTAGACAATGACGTAAATATATTATATATGTATCTACGATATTGTAAAAATATAATAGTTTGATCTTTTAAATGCACATCAGTAAATCATATTGAATGTCATATGCGATATTTATTTATATGTTTTAGACAATGACGGAAATATATTATATATGTATCTAAGATATTGTAAAAAAATATACTAGTTTGATCTGTTATGCGAAGTTTGGATATTATAAAGAATGAGGACATGACCGAAATTAAATAGGATCGATGATTGAGCCATGATGTGAGATCTAATTTGCAAGGGAAAAAGAAGATTTTAAGCATCAAACCGTGTACTTGATTTTCATAAACTAGGAGTCTAGGAAGTCCATTCTTAAATTGTACCTGGCAATATTTATTTTCTGTTCTTTTTCCTTCATTCAAATACTATAATCATAATACACAAATGTCATTTATATATCTTTCAAATTTATTACAATTTAAAAGGATAACGACTTACATCTAAGCGACCATCCTTATGTTACAATTGCTCAAATTTTATAATTACTAACATCTTATTGGTTCCATCATCTAAACAATTCATACAATTTTTATTTTCTCAAGACCTAAAAATTTTATAGAGTCAAAGAAATATGTCTTGAATAGTAATTCATAAGATTTTTAAAACAAGCCTAGTCAAATGTCCTCTCACTCTGCCAACGAAACACAACTCAATTGATAAGATACTTAATAGATCAGATTCAAATTAGCATAGAAGGAAATGAAAAATTATTATTAATCTTCTTTAACAAAAACAAAAAACAATGGCCATATCGCTATCCAATTCGAGAGGGAAAAAGATTTCGGTTTCTTCGTCCTGTAGTTGGGCCGGAGTTTGGACCACCATCTAGCAGGTTCGACATTCTTTAGTATAATTAGGCAAAAAAAAAATGCATACATTTTTTTACTACAAATTATTAGTAGAGATATCTTTACAGAATCAGTTGGTAGAATACATGATTGCTTTATTTTCTTTTCGACTTGAAATATATTAATACTAAAATTCTGTTAGCTTTCACAAAATGTAAAATAGTCTTATGCATAAACTAGGAGCAACATATAAACAAGTGGCATGACGCTTCCTTATGTCTAGTGATTGGGCTCTCATCAATCTTTGATTTTGGTATTCTTACGTTGTCAAATAGTCACACATCACTTATAGTTAGAATTAATTAATTTAATTACAACATAATCCCATGAAAAAATTAATTACTAAATTACAAAAAAAAACATAAAGTTTGAAATCTAATTCAATCAAAAGAAAATACTATGAAATAACATAAAATGTCAAGGATCTAATTAATGATACTCTTATAAGTCCACCATGAAATTCCAAATGGAACGGCTACACGAATTATTGGCAATAATTTTTTTTTGAAGCGAATTATTGGCAATAATTTTATAAGCACAATATCGACACGATCAACTATGCCGTATTGACGACATCCACGCGTCGATTAGTGGTTGGTCCCATACTCTCTGTCACTAGACTTTTCTATTTTTCCAAAAACTACTTTCCCATAAGCTTATTGTTACTGCCTACTGGCCCCGAAAAAAAAAAAAACGGTCTGCTTGTAGTCTAATTTTGCACATTTATCAAATGACATCCAAATATCTAAATAAGGCAAATCAAATAATGCTATTCAGCATCTTGAAATATGCTCGTCTACAGTTCTTGATGCGTTGTTGCTCCACACTCCAAAGATATATTGATCAATTGTATACAACACATACATATAGTCTGTTTCCAAATTTGTATATGAATTTATTGGTTAAATTAAAATACCATTATCTACTAGTCTACTGCATTGATGTGAATGGGTTAGCGTTAGCCTTTGGTCTCTCATATTACTTCTACGGACTTTCGATATCCTACATATGCATAAAGCCTCCCTATACATTTACTCCCTCCGTCCCGTTAAAAGTGGCCACATTTCCTTTTTGGGTGTCCCATTAAAAGTGGCTACTTTCTAAAAATGGCAAAAATTTACTTTGATTAAGTCAACAATTACTCATTAATTTGGTCAACAATTGTAGGCCACTTTCTAAAAATGCCAAAATTACTCACTAATTTGGTCAACAATTGTAGGCCACTTTCTAAAAGTTACTCACTAATTTTGGTGGGTCACACTCAATTAAAACATAACAATCACCTTCTTAATCTCCGTGACGAAACAAACGTGGCCGCTTTTAGCGGGACGGAGGGAGTACTTTATTTGGTCACCTCTTCAGGAAATATCGTGGCAATCTAAATAGCGCCATTATTGGGAGGTAGTAAGTTAGTACTCCCTCCGTCCCATTATTCATGACACGTATTCCTTTTTGGGCTGTCCCAACCTACATGACACATTTCCTTTTTTGGAAAAAATCAGGGGGCATTTAAGCATTAATATATTCGCTAATTATCCACCTAATCACTAATTATCCACCTAAAACTCATTTCCTACTTCTTCTTCTCTCTCTCCTTCCCCCACCTACCAGCCGCCTCCCTTCTCTTCTAAAATTCTCGGCCACCACCGCCCGTCGATCTGCCGCCTCCACCGCCACCACCGCCCGTCGATCTGCCGACCACCACCGCCGGCTTCGCTCTCCCCTCTCTCGCCAATTTTTTCCGCTCGATTCCCGGTGACGACAGCCAACCTCCGCCGCGCCCAAGCCCCTGCCTCCCTCTCTGATCACTCCATCGCGCCTCCTCCGTCGTCGACGAAATCTTCAGCCCCACCGCCAGGAGACGCAGCAGCGGCGCGGTCCGCCTCCACCCTCGGCGTAGCCCCTTTCCGCCTCCACTCTAGTTTCTGGATTTTCAATTTTTATCTTCAATACTTGGGTTTCAATGTTTGTGGGTAGATCTGGTTTTGATATTTGTTTCGATTTTGGTTTCGATACTTGTGAACTTGTGGATTTTGATTTTTATTTGTGGATTTGGATTTGTGGATTTTTGTTTGTCGATTTTGCATATTGTTTGTGGGTTATGCTGGTGAATCGAGCTGGCCGACGACGGAGGCATCGGCGGTGGCGACTCTCCACCGCGAGCCCGGCGGCGCTGGAGGATGAAGGAGGCGGCGGCGGCCGTTCTCTGTCTCCGGCACAAAGGGCGTACGCCCTGTTCCGAACGAGTGGCGGAGAGAGAGAGATGGAGAGAGGGAAGAGGGAAGGGAGAGAGAGGTGACAGGGAGAGGACGGAGAGGGGTTGACGACAGAGGCGCTCGCCGGCGGGGGCGCCGTGTACCAGTCCGGCGACAGAGAGCCAGGCCGGCGACAGAGAGACAAGCCGAGAGAGGAGTGACTGTGTGTGTGTGACTTGTTAATTAAAATAACACTACACATCTAATTCCCTTAATTCTACTCTTCTTAATCTCCGTGCCCAACAGTGTTGTCCCATAAATAATGGGACGGAGGGAGTAACTAGTAACAAGTGGCGTGTTCAATAATTGAGATGACTTAAGTTAGAAGTCAATAATACTTTTTAAACTATACACACAAATAATATACTATTGATAAAAATCTAAATAGACATTATGTAAATTTGACTTATTAGCAACATCTCACATAATATCATTTCATATGAAATACAAGTCAAGGACATTTCAGAAAAGGTTTTTAAAAAAGTAGATGAAAAACAAGTTGAAAGCAATCTAGATCCAAAACATTTTGCTACTTAATTTAATGAAACAGCAGATCAGATCCAATATTTAAACAAGCAAACAAGTACACATGTGCCCCCGCTTATCGCTCTCAGAAACAGTACATAACGGATTAAAACAAATGAAGGCAATTAATTAAGTCGTTGTAAACGCAATTAAGTAACAGATATATAATTGGGGAAGAATGAAGAAAAACTCGCCTGTAACTCGGTGGTGACGGGGTATTCATCCATGTCGACGTAGTTTTTGTTAATGGAGGCCATAACTAGCTTGTCGCACTCTGGCTCCATCCACGTGGTGACGAAGGAGGCCAGATTCAGCCTCGGATTTCCGTCGAGCATCAGCTCGTCGTTGATGATCTGGTACGCCGCTTCCTTCGGGATCGATTCTTCCGACATCTTAAACCTAATTTCGTACAATCGTAAATCTGGATGATTCGCACAGAAAAGTAGGGGAATAGAGCAGGTGATGATAGATCGTACCTGGGGAGAGAGTGGCGAACATAACGCGAACCAAAAGTCGAGTGGACTGAGACGTCGGATTCAGAGGCGGTCTTTGAGAGAACCATGGCAGCGGCGGTGCCGGCGGTGGTAGCGTATGAGACAAGAGAGCTCGGAAAATAGGAAGAAATAAGAAGAATTGAGGCTGATTAGTGTGTGGAAGCTGTTAATATAGGGGAGAGCGAGTGGGCAGCTCTTCTGCATCTGTGATGTTTTAATTTCAGCCGTATGTACGTATAAATTGATTATAGTATGTGTATTGGTAAAATAAAATTAAAATTAATTCAGGTGAAAATTATAATTACCCAACTTTGATAAGTAACATGTTAAAAGTACCCACTTTCATAAAAATATCTTGAATCCACTCATTTTTTTGTTGAGCGTCATTGTTGATCATAGAAAAGGGTCAATAATATATTATCTTGTCGAATAATTCAAAAGGAGGTAGCTTTTACATATTTTTCTGAAATTGTATATTTTAAAATATGACTTTATCAAAAGTGGTTATATTTATAAATTAACACATTAATTTATATATATTGCTAAATTAATAAAATTATGGGCAAAATTGAATTAATTCATATATATTGCTAATTGTAGAGTGAGGCTAACTGTAATAATGGGCAAAATCCGTCAACTTGACTCAAACCTAACTAACATTCTAAGTTGGACCAATGAGCCAAATAACCTGGTCAGTCCAGCCCGACAAACTTCGAACCAATTTGGATCGATAACGAGGTTGGCCCAATTACTTAAGAAAACTTGTTCGCCCGGCCCGATAAGTCAAGTTATACTTATTGCAAGATCAACATGGACCGACCCAGGTTGACTATCCCACTTCAAGTCCAACTTGTCTAAACAGTCAGACTGAATAATTCACATTCAGCCTAAACCCATCAAACTAGTCCAACAAGTTAGCTCGCCAATCTGGCGCGACCCTGAAAAGTCCAAATAGTCGAACAGACCAGCCCATCCAGCCCAGAAAGCTATATATATCAGCTTGAAGTGATAACCAAGCTGAATATATCACATCCGGCCCAAGAGTTGTTGTCAACCTATTTTGACGAAGTTACAAGACCCAGCCGTCAAACCTTAAAACACGTATCCCAGTCATCAAACCCTAAAACACGTCTCCCACCAAGCTGACGCAGTCATAGGATAAATTTTTATTATCCCGTCAAAATCGCAACGACCTGGAAGATAAGGGTTTTAACGAGGCCAGACTGTAGAAACCTTAGCGGTTAGATGTCCTCTATATAAACATCCAGACTAAGGTCATTAAAAAGGACACACGGAAAATCCTACTTGCTCTCGACTTCTTGAATTCTCTCTACTCTGCCACCACGCTGATTGCTCTTCCAAGTCAGAAATAGCCAACTTGGCCTATCTTTGCCTCTCGCCTTCCATTATCACTATCGTCACTGTTTCCACCCTCCGATGCCGCTGACACCTTGGAATAACCACTCATTCCAATATGTATTTCTCTCTTATTTCAATATGTTTGTCATTCTATTTTGTTATTCCGTTACTGACTTGAGCGTCGGAGGCTCTACGCTCGACATCCCCTCTCGGTCCTCAACCTAGGGCTCTTACGTGTTCTTGTGTTGACAGGTTGCTAGTGCTCAATCTATCCAGACATGCAGACGTCAACTTCAATTTTAGATTTTAGCCTCTACACTAAGCAATAATTATAATTACATTTATTTTTATAAATAAATATGAAATTATATATGATCTCCATAAATTAGTTTAAATGTGAAGTAATAATCTGCGTGTTGACTAAGGGTCTTCCTCCTTGCAGATATGTTATAAGTACACATGAGTATTCTTCTTATGAAAAATGTAAAATATTATTAGCAAAGATAAGACCTCTTCGTTCTAGGCTTATCAACTCGAAGTAATAATTTTTTGCTGTTGCTGGAATGACTAATACAATGTTGGTACGAATGTTCCTATTCCACCACTCGTTCCATGTAATTTATGCGTGAATATAGCAAATGTGAAATTTTCGTACCATTTGTTCCAATTCATCATAATATATTAAGATTAATTTTTCATTTTTTAAAGATTGTATGGACAAAAAACGTCCATTCATGATGGGCGTACCCCATAAAGTACACTTAATGGGCAAGGAAAGGTTCATAGGTATATAAAAAGAAGGGTAAATATCACTTTATGTCCCATCGTTTGGCCGAATTATCGATTATATCCCAACTTATCGATAATATCTAATCGGTACCCAACCTAACAACATTTTTTCAATTGTGTCTCCTAAAATTTTTCCGGCGCCCGGAAGATGATGTGGAACGCTTGAAACTGTGACGTGAATTTATTAAAACAGTTGGAATTTCAAACATTATTAAACTTTTAAAAAATAAAAATACAAATACTTATGTGGCGTTTTAACAAAAGTATGAAATCAATGAAAAAATTGCATTCTTTCTCAATTTTTCTCACCACAGTCGAAAGAAGAGAGGGGATTGAAGAACCTCTGTGAAATTCGAAGAAATTGCAAGGGTTGATCGACGGCGCGACATTCCCAATCGGTAGGGTGATTTTGAGCGACGGTGAATGCTCCAATCGGTAGGTTGATTTTAAACCCTAGTTCTTCGACTTTCTTTTGATTTTTTGATTCCTTAAACCAGAAAAACTAGTTCGTCGATTTTGAATGCTCCACACATACTAGTTCTTCAATCTCAAACATGGTTGCTAATACAAAGGCGGCGGAGGAATACCTGAGAGGGGGCGGCGAAGATCGCGGGTGGCGGCGACGAGCTTGGATCGGCAGCCAGCGTAGGTGCCCTTGCCCTACGGGAGTTTTTCAATTTTCCCAAACTTTTTCAATTTTGAGTGTTAGATTTGGGTTACTTTATTCTCAAAATCATTAGTTTTGCTTTAGTGCCACATAGATATATATTTTTTTTTTTTAAGTTTATTATAGCTGGCAAATCCCATTGTTTTAATAAATCCACGTCACAGTTTCCGGCATTCCACATCATCTTCCGGACGCCGAAAAATTTTAAGGGGACACAATTGAAAAAATGTTGTTAGGTTGGGTACCGATCAGATATTATCGATAAGTTGGGACATAATCGATAATTCGACCAAACGATGAGACATAAAGTGATATTTACCCTAAAAAGAAATTCTGGAAAGCTTTGAAGGGGACAATGCCCTGTCAAAATCTGCAAAATTCATTATTGGAGGAGTACATGAAACTCCCGGATTAAGTCACAAGAAGTGAAACTACTGAGAGATAAATAGCTAAAAGAAGCGAGCGAGTGTGGTGGAGATAATTGCGTACAAAGGCTAATATATAAAGCCAAGTAAGTCCCTTTAGCTGAAAGTTGGTTAATATCTTTTGAAATTAGGTTTATTGACAAATACTAATTTGAATGAACACTTCCCACCATTAATACATGAATCATAAAATTAAGTACACCATAGTCAAAATTAGTGAATCATTCAATAAATTAGTATAATATAGGGTTAGTTGCATATAATATCACAAACTTTGTCCAAAATTTATTTTCCCCAAGATCTTTAAAATTTTTATTTTTTATCAAATTCTTTGACATTTGTTCAATTTCTCCACGATTTTCTTTTCCGATGACCGGAAAAATGACATAACAGTGACGTGGATTTAATTTTACACATAACACTGACGTGGAATATATATGAATTTTAAATTATACATATAATTCTAAATAATAATAAAAAAATCCCTAATTTTTTTTAATTTCTCATTTTTTCAGGCAAAAGGAAATCAATTGCTTTTGGCGCTAGAAAAAAACGCTTCATTTCCTTCCCACCACCTCTATCGAAGGGTTCCTCTCCAAATTGCTCGCTGATTGCTTCGTGTCACCTATTGCTTGCCGATTCCAAACCAGTGGCGCGATTGCTCACTGATTGTTGGCGTCGATTGCTTCTTGTTTCTAATCTTCCAAACCAGTGCGCCGATTGTTGGCGCTGGTGCTTCGCCCACATATTATGCTGATTGATGGCCGGTGTTTCGCCGTTGTTGGTTGGGTGCTTTTAATCAAATTGGCATATTTGAGTTCTTTTAATCAAATTGGCCGATTCCTGCCATGGCTTCCAGGTGAGGCTTCTATTGCTTGTTGCTGTAGATTTCAGTTTGTTGCTGTAGATTTTTAGTTCGTCTCTTCTTTTTAGTGCTTTCATTTTACTGGGTTTTGTTTGGAGTGAACGTTGAATAATTCATTGAGTTCAAGGAGAATGACAAAAAAATGTTATTGATTGCAACATAGGAGTTTGCAAATTGAAATTTAGTGCATCGATTTTTTAGTCAATGAGAATAATCTTCTGCTATGTTTCTTTTTGAGCTACTACCGTCACTTTGAATCTGCAAATTTTTGGTCAATATTGAAAGTTGTGGCAGATTGAATTTGCAACATAGGAATTTGCGAACTTTCTATTAAAGATCGTGGAGAAAATGAATTTCGAGCAAAGTTCGTGATATTATATGAAATTATTCAATTAACCCAATCGAACGTAGTGTTTCATTTGTCGGAATGGAGTGTGCCGGCGAGCCACATCAGCGCCACGTCGATTTCGATTTGAAGGGGAAAAATTATGGGGAAAAAAAAATCAAAGTATTTAATAAAAAATTTAAATTTTTAAAGATCGTGGGAAAAATGGATTTCGATCAAAGTTCGTAATATTATATGCAATTAACCCTATAATATATTTACGAGAAAAATATGTAATTATTATGAAAGATAATATTTGACTTTTGTTAATCTACCTAAATAGTCGGTGAAAGTTAGATAGGTAAAATATTATTTCAATTAATTAGCATAGGTAAAATATTATTTCAATTAATTAGCACTAGTTAAGTATTAATATTAATTAGAAAATTTCTCAAAAAAAAACTATTAATTAGAAAAAATTACTAAAGTATCCTACTATGTATATACATAACATGTATACATAGCACCGGTAGCACAACTAATTTCATAAATTAATATGTGTGGGACCTAATTTAGGTCGGTTATTATTATTCTTTGTGGAAGTGAATTTAGTTTAGTTTAGCAATGCGTTCCGCGTTTCACGGCGCGAAAGCCATGCGCGGCATCAACTCTTCTCTAAGAGCACTCCCAGCAGAAATCCCAAAATTATGGTCCTATATTCCTCCCTAAAGCTTTCCTATTTAATTTTAGGAACTCGATTTTATAAATGCATACACCAGATCTCCTATTTTCTACATAAAAACAATAATTATGTGTGGGCCCTACTAATTATAAGCTTAAAATAAATTTAGGATGGGTGTAAATTTAAGATTGAATTTAGGTAGGTGTATAATTTTTTGTGGGCCCCATCTAATTTAGGGGATCTGCTGGATGCATTTTTTATCTCATTTTTAATTGTTTTAGCCTAAATTTAGAGTTAGTGATGCATTTAGGTGATCTGCTGGGAGTGCTCTAAATCACCTTATTATCATGTCGGCTTGAAAAATGAAATGTAAAGGAACATGATTTATTGTCTATATTTAATTAAGTGATTATGAGATTTATTTAAATATTATAATAAATTATATTTTTATTTTTATACATGATTATATTAGTATTTATTTTATATGTAAAAATATATTAAATTTTACCTCATCCATCCATAATAAATTCCTGAAAGAAGAAACGACGTCTATGCCAATTGCCAAGTCAACTTATTAAACTATTATTTGACGAATTTATTAAGCTAGATGCCGGAACAAGAAGGACTTTCTTAAATGTATATTTACAAATTACAAGGGCGTGGAAGATATTTCAACATATTTCACTCTCAACCATAACACATATACTCGTATTCTTTTTCTTGTTTTAGTTTCTCTTGAAAGGCACTTTTAACCATATCCCTTAACTTCGTTGATTGTTCCATCAAACCACGCAGTATTTCATTTTTTCAATAAAATTGTTATATATTTTTAAGGACATCCATAGTAGTATTACTCCATAATGGTGTCACATGTGCGTTATTTTATATACTTTTAAGGACATTCATTGTGTTATTACTCTATAATGGTGTCACATGTGTGTCATCTCATCTCAGTAACTATCTCAGTTTCTAATTACTCCCTCCGTTCTATTTATACACTTTTTTTTGGGAGTCCCACCTAGATACTTTTTTTTGGTGGACCACATATTTTGAGATATTTCCTTATTTGGCAAAAACTTTACCTTTTATTTACTTTATCATTTTATCACTTACACACAAAACACTATTTTCTTAATTTTCGTGCCAAAAAAGGTCTCAAGATAGCCGAAACGGAGAGAGTATCTCATATATTTTCCATTATAACATTACTTCATACTATTTAATTATTCATGGATCCCATTATCATTATTACTACATTTACCACAATATATATATTTTAATTTTTGTATTATATTTTACTTCAATAAAATTTATATAATTACACAAATAAATTAAGTTTTTAAATAATAAAATATAATTATGCTAAAAAAATTAAAATTCAAATTTAATTTTAATTGTTTGTTGTAAGAATTTATTTTTCAATTTTACTTTACTGATCAAAAAAATTGAAAAATAAATTCTTACAACAAACAATTAAAATTAAAAATATAAATAAAAATACACATAATATGTTAATTTAAATATTAAATAAAAATACACATGAAACTTAATTGTGACGTAAAATAGGAACGAATAGTGAATTATTTCAAAGCATATGCATTTCTAACCGCTGCGAACGGCTATATTGAAACCAAAAAAAATAAAATGAAACTAACAGACACACCATACAACGGCTATATTGAAAAAAAATAAGAAATGAAACAAAGGGATCCACCATCTGACACGCACAGGGAAGTAAATTTGCTTCCTCGCTTCAACATCCTCTAATTTATTACCTAAAATCAGATTCCTCACTGTCGAGGTAGTACATTGAAACTTCCTCACATACTGGAGAGGCCTCGAGGGCACAACTCGTACGTACGAATTAAATCAATGTTCGGGTGTTTTTAAGATTGAAAAGTATAATTCGTTCGTACGCATAAAAGCCCATGTTTGATTGGGTATTTTTACGGACGTAAACAAATTAAGTCGCTCGCAAATTATTTGGAGCTGAGTTTGAAAAAAATTCGTTCAAATTCATTAAGAGAAGCTTGATAAATAAATAAATAAATCAAACTTGAACTTAGAAGTATTCGGCTCGTTAGCTCGTGAACATGTTCGTCAAGTAATTCAATTTGAAAAATATAAATTATTAGTAGATACAATTTATATTTATCCACTGAAATTAATAATAATTGTATTAAATCTCTAATTAATTTTATTTGTCATAATAAAATAATTAATATATTTATTATTTTGAATAAAATAATTTATTTTTAAAATAAAATAATTAATATTTTGAATATAAATATAAATTTAGAAAGTTCGTATAGGCTCGATTAAGCTTGTGAGCCGCTAATGAACCTCAAAGTATTCGGTAAGTAAAGTTCGGGATTCGGTTCGATACTAAACAAACCAAACTTGAACACACCACTATTCGGATCGGGTCAGTTCGATTACACCCCTAGGTATTTTTGAAGGTGGAAAAGAATATAATTAATTAAATACATTATTTGTTGTTTGGTTTGAATAATGAGTTAATCATTATCCTTATTTAAAGGTAACTCAATCACTCGATTTATTACCCTTCAAAATTATTTAATATATATATATATATATTATATTTTAATTGTTAATTCATTAATTAATTTATTTATTTTAAAAAAATCAAGTCTTAGCTAAAATAAAATTATGATGTATTTAAAGTATAAGAATGAGCTTTAGTCTAGTGGATAACTTGCTTTATGTATTTTTTAGAGACTAAGGTTCAAATCCCCTCTATCTAGCAAATTATTTGAATTTTAATTTTTTTAAATGAGTATTTCGGATACTCAAATAACCGAAGCGGTTATTGGATAACCGAACACCTAAAACGGTTTGGGAACAGTTAGTGAAATATGGCAATTTCAGGTTCGGGTAACCGAAAATTCGGGTACAGGTAACCGAATCCAAACCGATCAACAGCCCTAGCTGTCCCCACAGACCAACACAAGTCTTTTCTAGCGTGTTTTGTCCTCACTCGCACGCTCCCCGAGAAACTTCTCAGGGGGTCACCCATCCTGAAATTGCTCCAAGTCAAGCACGCTTAACCTTGGAGTTTCTTCCATGTGAGCACCAGAAAAGAAGATGCATCTTGTTGATATGAGTAGCACCTATCAAATCATTTAAGCTCTCCTCGAATATGCAGTCTCATACCTGCATATTCTCAAAATCCCTCTCGTTCGGGTGTGTTTCGGTTCATCCCTGCACCCCTCCGCTTGGAAGTCTTAATCGGAGCCGCTCCTTGTCTATGCCTCTTTTGCACCGGCGATCACGCCGCACTTCGTCCCCATACGTCACAGTTATATATTCAAAAATGAAATTTACATATTATAGTTTCACCAAATTCTTATTTCAACAAGTTATCATATTATATATTCATAATTGTAATATTGTAAAAATTATACTCCATCCGTTCACGAAACATCTTCTTATTGTTTTTATTTTCATCCGTCCATGAATCATCTTCTTAGTCTATTTTTGAAAATAATTTCACTAACTATCACCCTTACAATTCTCAAATGGTTACACACTGTAAGTCTGTAATACCAGCCACCTATCCAAATACACATAAAATCTCGCAGCAACCCAATATGGTACCAAATGAGATACCAAATCACAGCAGATAACAAATAGAGAAATAAGCTTGAACACACGATATGGTAACCCAGTTCGGTGATAGAACACCTACATCTGGGGGGCCTTGCCCAGGGAAAACGATCCACTATGAGAGATTAAATTACAGCAGGACTTACAACGACTCAACCTTCTATGCCTCTATAATTTCCCCAAATCTCAACACTAGTAAAACGTTGAAAGCTAGATAACACTAACTCTCTAAGTGTGAACCCCGACGAACACACTTACTCCCTTACAACTCAAACAACTCAAAGAACAAAGACAATAACATGAACAATGAGAGTGTATTATTCAAACCCACATGGAAAAGCAAATAAACAGATCCCACTCAAAAGTAGAACTTGATCTGGAAACTTGCGAACGAACAACGAAGCATCGGTCTGGAAACTCGCGAACGAGAAACTTACTTTGCTCAAACTAACATGAACAGCAAAGTAACAAGAAATAGAACATACGACCAAACCAATGATGTTCTCTTGCTGCAAATCACGCTCCACACACCAATTGCTTGATTGAATGTCAAAACCAGCGTACCCTAGCTCCAAGAGAGAGACGGTATTTATATGTGAGAAATCCCAAATTTCCTTCAATGATAAGGACTCCTCTATAAAGACTTGCAAGCCAATCCAAAAGATGCACAAAGATTTCCTCCGAAAATCACCCAAAAATAGGAAATAAAATCGTCAAAATATGAGCTTATCCAAAGAAAATTTGTCAGCAGACTTGGTATCACTTCTGGTATCACGTTTGGTATCAACGAGCAAATCTATATAAATGACAACTATAATCTCTAACACACACATCGTCACTAATGAGTTCACCACTATTAAAAATAACTACACTAACTATTACCATTTTTTTTTCAAATTTGTGGGACTTTCTTCTTCACTCACCCAATGGCCAATATACTACTAATTTTTCTTAAAACTCGAATTGTCTCTCTTTAGGAAGATGTTTCATCGATGTACAGAGTAATTTATAATATTGATTGGACCTATATATTTATAATTGATGGTTTTTTTTATTTTTTATTTTTTACGATGAAGTGCAGTCTGTTGGTAAGACGCTTCTCCTCCAACCAATAGGTCGGGGTTCGAGTCACCTAGAAGGCTAGAGTGTGAGTGTGTTTTTTCTTTCTTTGGATGCAACAAATTTAAAAAAATAAAATAAAATAATTGATGATTTTTTGAATTGTCAAGCCAATACTAAAGATATTTATTAATTTAAAATATTTATTAATTAATCAAATACTATTATTTAAAGGGGATTTTATTACATCACGCTACTACTGTTGAATTGAATTTTAATTCAACAGCGAATTTATCAAAAATGAGAAAAATAAGCTAAGAACATAATAAAAATTGTAGAGGCAAAGTAGAGAGAATTTCGTTTCCTTTTTTCTATTTCCTAAAAAATGAATGGCTTCGTCTACATTGACATAATGCCCCTATTCATAGCCTATTAGCTAGACATAATAACATTAAGGCATACAATTCAAGCCACGCGTACTCCCGTCTTTTAGTGTTGATAACGATAGTCAGATCTTATCAGCCTTTGAGTCTTCAAATCTTTTTTACTTGTCGTAATTCTAATGTCTAATGAGTCGAGATTTATGATTGCTTTCAGATCTGAGACTTCCAAACCCGAGCTTCTAGCCTGTATTCTCATCTTAAAATAATTTATAAATATTTTTACTAGTATTAGTTTTGGGTCACAAATTAGTGTTGGGCTTTTAAGCTTTTACTCATAAATCGAGAAGATCATCATTTTCATTCGTGTTAAAATAAGATCGGTGAATCCCAATACTTAATACTTTACAGGTTACATTTTATCCCATTTTGCATGAAAACTTTAGGTCTGTTTTAAACCATACTGATTAATATATACAAAACAATAGTGATTATTTTATAATGGGAAGGGCTACTGATAAAAACAGCTCTTAAAATAAAAATTACAAACCAACAAAAATGTATGAATTTTATGTAGAACACGTTGCGAAAAATAATTTGTTTGCTACATATGAGATCCGAACTCAGGACCATGAATTCATCCAACAAAGTGATGAATCAACCGTAAATCTTGATGATGTAAGGGCTGAAAATAATTCTTATTTTATACAATAAAACGTATTTTTATTATAGCCCTCCCATTTTATAATAATGCTTTTATAAATTACATTGATGATATATTATATGAAAATAGTAACTTATATAAAAATCAATAGGTCAAATAATTAATTTAAGTTATTAGGATAGGGGGAGTTTTATTTGAACAGACACTTCTAAAATCCTGCATAATATTGAAATATAAAATGCAAAAATGCCTTCGAAAAATTGAAAATTGGTTACATAGTCATATACATTACAAACTATATATCACTAATTTTTTCATTTATAACTTAAACTATCATCTTTAACTAATTAATACCTAAATTATGAGAAACTATGCACATCTACCAAATACATTTTCGGATACTTGATAGTCAAATGAGATCATCATGAATTTGATATGAATTAAAAAAGTGGATAAAAGTTCTTGGAAATTGAATTTTTGCAATGTTGATCAAAATTCTCAACAAACGTAATTGAATCCAAGATCTCTTGCAATGAAGAATTTTTGTGTGCGTCAATTTTGCCATTTGAGCTGTCTCATGGGCTACTTTGAAGTTTGAAATAAATTTAACTCTTAATTTGCTAAATTCTTTGATATTATACTATTGTGCAATGCAATCTATATAAAGAATATTCATGTTGTTTGGCTTGGGCTAACATATCATAGTAATTAATATCATTAAGATAAAAAAAATAACATAAAAAATTATATGGAAAAAAGATTTTGATTCACTAATGTCATCAGAATCCACACGACAGTTGCTGAAGGATCTTCGCGAATAAATTGCAGATTATGACAATAAATGGAAATATCCAAAGTTCACATCATATTTACCGATAGAATCCATGTTATTACTAAAAGGGTATAAATAAATACCAAGTATTTTTCTACTTTCCCCTAATCCGTATCTACTCCACATCACTTATTATGTATTTCATTTTCTTGTTCCGATCCATTTATTTATTTTGTTAATTAAGTTTATTGTTTCATTTAGCAGTATGTAACTTAAAACTTGTACTAGCTACATCATTATTCTATATAATACTCCCCCATCAATTTTTTTTTTTTTTTTTGAGGAGAATACTCCCCCATCAATTATTAATTTATTATGTATAATACATACAAGCTAAATGATAATATATGTTGAGTCCGCTAATTAATCTAAATATTTTACTATATCTAATTTACTCATCTCATATTACATAAAAAAAGACGCAAGTATCACACATTAAGAGTACACCAGTACTAGAAAGAATATGATATTTATTACAGAAGATTCGAATCGATTATTAATTGCCTCATTCTAAAGTTTGAGCACATAAATCTAGTGATCGACTCCTAGTAATGGTAAGTGGATTCGTTCATCAACATCGAAACTAATATATATGTACAAGAAGAAAAGACAATTCCGAAATTGTGATTTTGGTGAGTGCTGTTTAATTTTCAGTTGTATTAAAAACATATATACATCTCTTGACATACAAAACAAGAAAAAGTTAATGTTGTAGTAACATTTTGTTTTTCTTTTCATTTAATTTGTGTGCAATGACAGGTGCGATCGACAAGAAATGGAAGCAGCAAATGGATCGGGCGACGAAGGAAGCGGCGATTCTCGGAAGGGGAAGAGGCAATATCATCGCCACTCTACGGAGCAAGTGCACCACCTCGAAGCGTACTCTATTTTTACTATCATGTGTTGTTAACTATGTGAGTTTCACCCGTATAATCAATCTGATAAATATTTAATTTGTTTATGGGTTGAAGTTTTTTCAAGGAGCACCCGCATCCTGATGAGAATCAGAGAGTCCAATTAAGCCGGGAGTTAGGGCTTGACACTAAGCAGATCAAGTTCTGGTTCCAGAACAAGAGAAGTCAGAAAAAGGTGATCTTTGCAAAATTAATTATGTTTTCGAAATGGAAATAATTAATTACTAGTATGTTTTTTTTCAGGCTCAGAACGAGAGAACAGACAACAACGCCCTCCGCGCCCAAAACGAGAGAATACGATGCGAGAATGAGGCCATGAGAGAGGCTCTCAAAAACATCGTCTGCCCTTCCTGTCGCGACCAAGACAAACTACACGCTCTCCTCAGACTCAAATCCGAAAACATCAGATTGAGAGAGCAGGCCACTCATGCTTACCTAGTACGTAATTCATGTTAATTTCCTCCTTGTTTAAATACTACATCTAACGTCTGAGTTTGAGCAAATGTTCAGCATGAAAGAACAATGAATGGCACCGCAAAATCAAGTGGTAATCGTGTAATTAGGAGCAGTAGCCTTGAGGAGAATCCGACGGCGGAGTTTTGTATGACTACTGGGATGACACAGGAGGCGGATCGAGGTGCCATTATGGAGACTGCCTCGGCCGCCATGGATGAGCTGCTTGAGCTTCTGCGCGTCCAAGATCCCTTGTGGATTTCCTCTTCTAATGATGGGAGATGGACGCTGCATCGCGATAGCTACGATAAGCTTTTTCCCAAGCCCAATCATTTCAAATCCGCCGCCGCCAGGATGGAGTCGTCCAAGGAATCCGGGGAGGTCGCCATGCCGCCGCCTCGTTTGCTTGAAGCTTTTCTCGATCCGGTACCATCAAATTCCTTTTAATTTGTATATATATCATGATATTATATTATTATTATATATATTGTTGGTGCAGGAAAAGTGGAAAGTCATGTTTCCGTGTATTGTGACAAAGGCAAGAACCATCCAAGTTGTTGAGGCTGGGATGTCCTTCAATGGTAGCTTACATTTGGTAAGAGATGTGAGTTAATTAAATGAAAACATGGATGCATTTCTGATAATGGATCGATATGTAGATGTACGAGAAAATGCACATTCTGTCGCCATTGGTGGCGCCACGGGAGTTCTTCTTGATCCGATACTGCAGACAGATAAGCACAAGCAGATGGGCCATGGTAGATGTATCCTACGACGCTGGCCCCTCTCGCTCTTGGAAACTTCCTTCGGGATGCATCATCGAAGATAAATCCAACGGCAAATCATTTGTGAGATTCATTTGCTATGGATTAATTATAGTAATTTCGTATTTTATTGATTTATTTAATTAATATGCAGGTGACATGGGTGGAACACGTTCAAGTGGACGACAAATCGGTGACGCACCGTCTCTACAGAGACTTGGTTTGCGGCAGCCATGCATATGGAGCCAAGAGATGGATAGCTACGCTGCAGAGGATGTGCGAGAGAGCTACCTTCGCACTCCGCCCGCCCGCAAGCCAACTCGAAGGAGTTATTGAGTCGGCGGAAGGTCGGAGGAATGTGATGAAGCTGTCGGAGAGAATGGTAAGGAGTTTCTGCGAGGTGTTGAACATGTCGGACAGGCTTGACTTCCCGCACCTGTCGGAACTGTACAACAGTGGAGTTCGTGTTTCGCTGAGGAAAAGCCACGGATTAGGACAGCCTCAGGGTCTGATTGTCAGTGCAGCTACCTCTCTCTGGCTCCCATTCCGCCTCGCCCATCTCTTCAACTTCTTCACCGACGAGAACAAAAGGCCTCAGGTAATCAAAACAAATTCAAACATTCATTCATTTGCTATCAAAATCTTATATATATAAATGGTCGCAGTGGGATATTTTGTCGAGTGGAAATCCAGTGAGTTCAATTGCTCGCATATCAACTGGCCCAAATTCGGGAAACTGTATCTCCATCATCCAGGTTAGTTAATTTAACGACATGCACGACAGCACATGCGTGTGTAGTTAATTTATGTTTAATCTAGGCATGTTTTTGTTTGTTCAGCCATTTGTCCCGAAAGAGAACATGTTGATGCTACAAGAGAGTAGCATGGACTCGGTAGGTGCAAGCATAATCTACGCGCCGGTGGAGCTAGCGGCGGTGAGCGCGGTGGTGGAGGGCGAAGACGTGATGAAAATAGAGATCCTGCCGTCGGGATACGTGATGTCCGGCGACGGGCGGATGGAGGGGTCGCTCCTCACGGTTGCTTTTCAGATGCTAGTGTGCAGTAACTCTGTTTCCAAGCAGCTAAACATGGACTCAGTCGCCACTCTTCATAGCCTTATAAGCTCCACTGTTCACAACATTAAACTCGCTCTAGATTGTCCTGACTTAGATTAAAACTATTTCTACATGGGAATTCGGATAAATGTGTTTGTAAATGTTGCAAGTTAGAAAAAAATAATTAACTCATCAGATAGCGAGTGAATTCTCTTGATTTTCTGTAAACCATTACACCAGATCAATGTGTTTAATACTAATCAATTTAATGTTTAATTTGAGTTACTATTAGAATCCTAGTGAGTATATATAATACGAATAATTTCAAACAAATGAGGGCTTCCATTTTTTACTATATGTATTTTTGAAAAAGAGGACTATATGTTACAGAATTTGAGAATGAGAATTATATGTTACGAAATTTGGAAATGAGGGCTTCCATTTTTTACATTTACACTCATATTTAACGCATCAAAATAACGACTATAGCTTCCCTCATGGACCGAATTGGAGTGTAAATATAAAAAATGAAAGCTAGAGTTTTCACTTTTCATTTTCAAATTCCATAAACATATAATCCTCTTATTTAAAAATACTAAAAATCACGATGATGTTATAATAATTAGCTCCAATGAATACGACAGCTCGAAGAATTTAACTTTTCAATAATCCAAGCATGTATGTTAGATCTCTCTGGAACATGATTGATACATAAACATATACATTTTCAAATTATACATCAATTTCAAAATAATTGAACAAAAGAATAAGAATAAAAAGTATCTATTAAAATAAAAACATAATAATGAACCAATTTTTATGTAAGAAAATAATTTTGCCCCTACTATTAATTTTTACTTATTAACCGTGAAATAATTGTTCTATGTCCTTTCATACAGCTTCTTGCATCAGTTTGAATCTCTTCTTCTTTTCGTCCGTAGGAAACAGAGGATTCTTGACGAAAACTGGCCAATTTGAGTAGATTCCTTTAGTTAAGTAGTAGCTCGTAGTAAAGTGAACATCGTTGCCCTCTAAGTGCATCGACAGAGCATTTCCCAAAAGAATATCGTTGAAAACAACAATTGATGGAGCACATTGATGTCGCTTTTCGAGCTAGCGACTCCAAAGAAAGAAATGTCAGATCTATAGATCTTGGGATGCAACCGCTTCAAGAATAATCGTCAGCTCGCCGTGATCACCTCGCGTGTAATCTCCATGTCACGCCACCGGACAATTATTCTATGTCCAGTACATGCAGTCGAGGCTCCCTAGCATTTTTGGGAACAGTGTTTCACCTCATGCATAGCAAGTAACCTTTGGTAGTCAGCGACTGATCAGCAGTAATCAGCCTCCTCAAATATTCTGGACCAAAGATGCAGACGATTACTCAATAGAATTTCTTCAAGCACAGCAATATCGTCGTCTTTCCAATACGCAAATACTCGTTGTAAAAATCTATGGCACCTCCATTCGCTAGTTGCTGAATTTTCATTGTACATTTCTAGATCAGTGTGAAGCTGGCTCTCCCAGTACAGTCTTCGCATTGTTGGAAGTATGGATCGGATTCCATCGAATTCATGATGCCCAAGAATAAGGATTCGGTGCATACGAAAACGATGTTGGGAAAATGCTTCACAAAAAATAAGATCAGGGGCGAAGTAATCCCCATGAAGTCGTTCACCAATGGCTTCACGATTGCAGTGCATTTATACTTTCTTTTTTCCCATTTTTTGGGAGGGCTATCGAACCGAATTGTACCTGTCACCTCCATAAAAAATTTCGCAAGGTGCATGAGAAAAAGATTGGGATCAACATTTGGGTTTTAAAAAATGCGCCATCTAGGGTTTGGAAACCCTAGGCAGCGCCGCCAGCATCCCTCGACAGCAGCTCCCGGCGCGAGCGGCAATCTCCCGGCATGGCAGCCCCAGCACTAGCAGCAGCCGGAGGAAGAAGGAAATATTTTTTTGAAGAAGAGATTAATAGAGGAAGATAGAACTAAAAGAAATTTGGTGTAAATTGTGGGGCATTGGATTCAATTACCTACTCGTTTATTTTCATTAAGTTTGTTTCTTATCAATTATAACTATGAATGATAAATTTAATTATTTTTTTATTTATTAATAATTAACTTTAGGTATTCACTCCATCCACGAAAATTATGCCACATTATTTTTGACACGAATTTTAATAAAATGTGAATGAAATTGGTAGTGGAGTAAGGGTCTCACTCTAAATTTGAGTGGAGTGGTGTGGACCATATTACTAAAAATAAATGTGTCATATTTTTTGTGGATAGACGAAAAAGAAAATTATGGCATAATTTTCATGAACGGAGGAAGTATAATACTCTGTATTAGGGATTATTTTTGTTTATTTTAATTTGTTGAAAATTGTAGCAGAATTACACTTCCTTTGTTCTGTAAGAAATGTATCATTTGGAGATGGCACGAGTTTTAGAAAATACTCTCTTCGTCCCACTTATCTTGGCGCATATATTTTGGGCACGAGTTTTAGATAATTAGCGGTCCAACACATTATTCGCAAATAATGTGTTGGACCGCTAACTTTCCTAGTTAAAAATTATCCGAAACAAGCTCTCTAATCTTACTAGGAAAATTAACAGTCCAACACATTAGTCGCGAACAACAATGCGCAAATTGCTCAAAACTACGAGCAACCCTACTAACATCACGGTAAATATGAAAAACACACGAGCGAGCCTCGTGATCACTTCCAGCAAAAAATTGCCTTCTCAGAGCTAGCCATAATCCGAGTAGCAAGTAGAGTATCCACAATGGGGGGCTCGTTTGTGGGCTCGAGCCCCCTTTTTGCGAGCTCCCCCCATTGCCGCTCCCGGTGCTCGTGAGCCCGCCCCTCCTCCGCGCTCCGGGCTCAAATTGGAAAGAGGTTGGGCGCGTGCTGTGCACTCTCTCATTGCCGAGCCATCTTCTTATAAATTTAAGAGTCAAGGTTGACTCTCTCATTGTGGAGGTGGGCTCTTAAATATGGTCCGGCTTTTAAATGGTGGGGTGTAAACAGATTCGGACCAAGACCATGATCCATGCAGCTAGTCAGTCACCCCATCACAACAACCATAAATAACTTCGGCAATAAGCACTGATGATGAACTCGGGCCAGTCGGCTTTACTTTGGATTTTAAGGTGGTGTCAAACAACAACCAATTCATTATAGTTTCGATATTCTATGTACTTTACAAGGGTTTTCTAGTTCTCCTTTCTAACAAATTCGTTCGTTTTAAATTAAAGTTAAATGAACCGTCTTCGAATTGATTTGGTTAAGAAAAATATAAAAAATCAACGTTTCTTAATTAGGATAAAAACGCAACCCTCATACCGCAATCAAATTCAATTTAGCATTCGCACATGGAAAATGTATACATAATAGTAATATACATAAAACTAAACAGATCAATTGAGGGCTGACGCCAAGGAACAATCCAGAAACTAAACACACAGAAATTAGCCACACAAAAAAAAAAAAAAAAAGAAGCTAGTACAACATAAAATTTCCAAAGAACAATCCAGAGACTAAACACACACGGAATTAACCAACAAAAAAATGCTACAAAAAAAATAAAATAAAGAAGAATACGTTGGAATGAAGATATAAAAACCATTCATACTAACAAGCATAACAAAAATATACAAACCACAAACCAAAACACTACTGAAAGTCTTTATAATTCCTTTGATTCGCAACTAGTATCTACAAACCCCATTTCACACACTACCCCATAATCACACAGCAACAGCCCTCCTCGCCCTCTTAGCAGCCGGCGATTTTATGCTCTTAGGCTGCTTCGCCTTCACCGGAGTCGCCACCTTCTTCGCACCCTTCTTTACCGCCACCTTCTTCGCACCCTTCTTTACCGCCACCTTCTTCACAGCCTCCGCCTTCCTCTTGGTTCCAGCAGCGGCGGTGGGAGCAGCCGCCTTAGCTGCCCTAGGCTTTTTAGCAGCGGCTACGGCGGGTTTCTTTGCAGCGGCCGCCTTCTCCTTCTTTCCGGCATCGGATAACTTGTAGGAGGCCTTGATTTTGTTAAGTTTCCCCTTCGCAGCAGAGTTTTTGAGTTGGAGCCCTAGAATCTTCCTGAAATTCGCCGGCAGCACCGACTTGTGTTTCTCCTCCATGTACTTCGCAATCGCGTAAGGGCTCGAACCGCTCTTCTCGTTCAACGCCGACAACGCCTCCTTGATCATCTGTGCAAGTTCGAACACAAATTTAATCAAAATATATACAAAATTGAAGTAATCAACGATGAGATATAGATTAAAAATGCAGATTCAAATTAAAACACCTCAAAGTAAGGCGGATGCGAAGCGGTTTTAGCTGATTTTTCAGTCTTGGCCTTCTTCTCCTTGGGCGCCGCCTTGGCTGCTTTCTTCTCCTTGACGGGCTTCGCCGCCGCTGGCTTCTTAACTACTTCGGCCGCCGTCATCACTATAAGACAACTTTCAACACGTAGATAACTGTGATTGAGAGAGTAAATACGGAAGTTATGATATTGATTTGATTGTGTGAACTACGTAGAGTTGTTTACGCTTTATATAGCGGAGCACGATCCTTGTGAGGTCGGTTGCTGAACTCTGATTGGACAGCGAGTGCTCACGAGGATGGAGAATTTTAAATCTGCACGTCCACGTGGAGTTATCGGAAACGTTGATTGTGGTGTGAATTGGATTAATGCGCTGCCTTTCTTATCCGAAAAGAATATTGGTTTCACGCATTTTATTTGGTTTAATGTTGTGTGTTTTCTTGTTCAATTATGGCATAAAATTTGTAATATGTTTTATGAATTTTAAGTGGGAATTGTTATGGAATTCAACTTTACGAAATTGTTATCGTAATGTCGGTAGAAATGGTTAAAATTCTTGTGATTTCGGTGTCTTTTGTGTCCCAAACAACAACAACTACCCAATTTTGCTTTGTTTATCATAATATTGTCAATAATTAAGTATTTGTAAGTTAATTATTTTAATACATTTCGAGTTTGATCAGTTATAATTCTATAATAGTTACATTTCAGTTTCTTTTGTCTAGTTTCATATTGCAGTTGGTGGTTATAAACTTATAATGAAACTTTCTATCTTTTCATTTATCGTACAAATTTCACATAATATAAGAAATTGCTAAACTTGTATTAGTTGAGAATTGACAAGTCACAAATATGTGTCGAAGTTATATTATCAAAAGACTAAAAGTACCTCACACACATTTGCAATCATCAAAGTTCTCAGATATGAATTACGAAGTTTCATTAATAATGACTTTTATATATTAGTATTGAGTATTGTGCCAATTACAAGTGTTGTTTAAGAAATTTGTTAGTAATATTTATGATTGATGCCACGCGCTTGATATCTTAGGATTTGTTCTTTTCATTTTTCCAACTTAAAATTTATATATTACTATATTTTTACTGCCTAATATATGCTTTCAAGCAGTGACGTAGCCAGATTTTTCAGTAGGTGGAGCCCAACTATTTTTCTTGAATTAATTGATATGATCAATATTATGTTTAGACCGTCTCAATTAAGTTAATTAATTTTCTTATATAAAATAAATATATGCAAAGAATCATTTATTCATTTTATTACCAAATTATTTAAAATATTATTTCTTTTAAATTTTGTGTTGAAAATAAGTTTGATCAATTTAACTGGGACGAATAGAGTAATAATCATAATATTATAAATTCATAAAAAGAATATAAAAAGACCCCAAATAAATTACAATTTCAATAAAATCACAATCATGCATTAGTTGCATCATGATATTACAAAAATAAAAATAAATACCCTACTATCATAATATTTCCTTTCTTATTTTCATGTTTTCAAATGGCTACATAATCGTTTCATTAGTAATATTTACAAACACATCGTTTTAAAGGTTAGATATCAGACAATCATTCAATAGCTTATCTCTTGTACAATTGCATAGAAAGAAATTGGAATTATTATTAAAATAATATATTTATGTATTTAGATAATATTAAATGTGAAATTACTAAAATACCCCTAATATTTTTAAAATTTCCAGTGGGGCCCAGTGCCCCCACTGGCTACGCCGAAGCTTATAAACTTATAACATTGCTCATATATAGAGGGGAATTTATGTTATATTTCAACTCTATATATATAATGGTTTTAAGGTGTCTTAGAGCATTGGCATCGCTCTACTCGATGCCTCTTACTCGAGTAGAGGAGGCATCGAGTAGGGCGATGCAGCCCCTTCTTACTCGAGGAGTCCTCGATGGCTCAAGTAGCACCCGATGGCCCATATATACGGTGTGTGTTTACACGTGCTGGAATAAATCAAATCAAATTTAAAAACTAACGGCTAGTATAACCGCTTTTCAATTCCTTTTCTTTTTTTTGTTGCCAACAACTATTTTAGCCGTTTGATATATATATATATATATATATATATATATATATATATATAGGGTAGGGATCCATAGAGAATTAGCCTATATTATAGAATAGAGAATAAATCTTGACCGTGTGATTATCTGGATCTAGCGGTTCCAATTAATTCACATCACCAATATTTTAATCGAATAACATTACTAAAAAACCATTAAAAAATAAGAAAGGGTAAATGAGAGATTTACCCATAAGGTAAATCTGGAAAGATCCGAAGGAAACCGAAAATCACTCCCCCACTTCCTATTCGGAAGAAGCTGAATCGATTAGGGCTCAGAGATTCCATCGCCGTGAAATTTCTGTACTTTATCCAAGAAGATTGAAGAAGAATTGGTTTTGGGGTTTCTCTTCGAAAAATTCTTGTCCAAATTCGAATAGAGCAACTCTTGATTTTTTCGAAGAAGATTGAAGGACGACCATCCGGTGATCGTAGAAGACCGAAGAACCACGAAATTTTAACACAGGGCTGAAGAACGTCGATCTTACTGTGTAAATGTAAGTCTTAGTTGTAATCTCGCCATATATATCATTTTTCATTCGGAATTTAAAAACACGAAATCTTCTATTTTTGTATGAAAATCGGCAATTATTCAATTATTTTTTCTTCAATTTCTAAGAATCTGACGAAATTGAAGGTCTTCTACTGGATATTTAAGTTTTTTATGGTTAAACACAAATTTTCCTTGTGCTTTTTTTTACTGATAATTTTCGATCTAAAGATTCAGTTTTTTAGAATTATTAGCTTTGAATATCTTGAAATCAATATTCATCAAATTTTTACTTTTGTTCATAAATCAATCATAATTGTTCGGTTCATATGATATTTGGTGATTGAGTATATCTTATTATGAAATCTTATGAAATTGCTTTGACTGGTTCATTCTAAAATGAATAATGACCGGTTCATATGATATTTGGTGATTGAGTATATCTTATTCGAATTCCCTTGTTGACGTAAAATATTTAACATTGAACTTTTCGAACAAACGTAACAAACTTACGAACATTTAAATAAAATATTCGATTTTTTCTTGCTGACATAAAATATTTAACATAAAACATTTCGAATATGCCTAAAAAAATTGTGAACATTTAAATAAAATATATTATACTGAAAATATTAACATTTTTTTTTGCTGAGAGAATGAAAATATTAACATGAAAATATATTATGTGCACAACAGTCACAATTTAATATAAAAGAGATGTAAAGATATGGATGCATAAAATATCTTACAAAAAGTAAATAGATAATGATGGATCTTCAAATAATAATAATAATAATAATAATAATAATAATAATAATAATAATAATAGATCTTCAAATTGATGAAAGTCTGCGTATAGTTCTTAATTTTGTTCTCTGACTATGAAGATGACAATACCTTATACGAATTAACACAAAAAGATTTAATGATATGATTACTAATTAAAAAAAAGGAAAAACAAAAGTCAATATATGGAATAAAATTAGATACGCACTACATCAGTTTCGAAAAAATAGATATATGAAATTGATTTCCAACCTAAATGACGGTTACAATAAAAAACGAAATTACATGCTTAACCTTACAACATTAAATTAAATAAAGTTTAAAAACGGGATTAATCTAAACCGCAAGATCAACTAAATCTAACGCATCATATCAATTCTCTATTCTTAAAAATAAATGCATTCTCCATGGATTCATTCTCTCTCTCTCTATATATATATATATATATATATATATATATATATATATATTGTTTTCCCTATCTATAAATACCCCTATAAACACTTTCATTCACACAACAACAATTCTACTCCTTCAAGCTACCCAAATTTCTCTTTCAATATTTCATTCTCTTTTCTTCAAAAAATGGCGGAACCCCAACACGATTCTTTGTCTGATTCATCCGACGGTGTAGCTCAAGCGATCATAGACGAGATCGAGTTGCAGAAATAATTGCTTGCTCAAATCTACAGGCAACCGGAGCCGGGACGTGTTAAACGTCCTCGGTCTTACGTCCACCGTGATCGTGAGGAAGGTCATTTACGTCTTATGCAAGACTACTTCAACGATAATCCGACGTACGGGCCTATATTTTTCCGACGTCGTTTTCGAATACAGAAGGAGTCGTTCTTGCGCGTCGTCGAGGTTGTTCAAGGTGAAGATACTTACTTCCAGATGACCACTGATACAATCGGTCAAGACTCTCTCTCCCATTTGCAGAAATACACATCGACTATCCGCCAATTAGCCACCGGCGTCTGTGCGGATACTTTCGACGAGTATCTCAAAGTCGCCGACTCGATCGGGCGTCTATGCTTCAAGAAGTTCTGCAAAGCAATTGTCCGGGCTTTCGGAGGCCATTATCTGCGCCGTCCAACGCCGGAGGACATCACACGTCTTACTCAGATGCACGAGGCGCGACACGGATTTTTTGAGATGCTCGGGAGTCTTGATTGTATGCATTGGGGGGTGAAATAATTGCCCAAAGGCGTGGCACGGTGCATATACACGCGGTGATCAAGAGGAGCCAACCTTGATCTTGGAGGCCGTTACATCCCACGATCTGTGGATTTGGCATGCCTTCTTTAGTGTCGCTGGTTCGAACAACGACATCAACGTTCTCAACCAGTCGCCTCTCTCCGCTGACATGTTAGATGGAACGGCGGCGCCCGTGCTCTTTCAGGCGAACCGTCGCTACTACCAGATGGGCTACTACTTGTGCAACGGCATATATCCGGAGTGGCGTTGCTACGTCAAGAGTCCACCGATAGCGACCAATCCGAAGAAGGCGAAGTTCAAGAAGATGCAAGAATCGGCACGAAAGGATGTTGAACGTGCATTTGGACTCCTTCAAGCTCAGTGGGGTATCATTCGAAGTTCGGCGCGTAATTGGTACGTGGAGCACCTCGAGGACATCATGTTGTGTTGCATCATTCTCCACAACATGATTGTAGAGCACGAAGGTGAAGGAGCAACCAATTGCAGTGATGACGATGCAGGACACCGGGCGTCTAGCAGTGACTCGACTAGTGTTGCCGCCGGTTCCGGGCCCGAACCGGCAGGTTCAGGGTCGAGAATCTGGCGGACCGGAACCGGCCTGGATGAAATGTGAAGGGCCGGTTTTCGGACCCTGAACCGGCAGTTCAGGGCCGGGCCGAAAACCGGCGGTTCAGGGCCAAAAACCGGCGGTTCCCGGTTTTTCACTTTTTTTTGTATTATTTTTATTTTTAATGAAATTAAATGATTTGTGTTAATTTCAACTAAATTTAGCTTCACTATTTATAGTGTACTACACATGGTAAAGAATCCTACATTTTTCAATGTGGGATAAATGTAGCTTCACTATTTATAGTGTACTACATATTGTAAAGAATACTACATTTTTCAATGTGGGATCACTCAACCTAACTTATAAATATAGAACTTATATTCATGTAATATATAACTTACAACTTATAAATATATAACTTGTAACTTATAACTTATATTCATGTAATAGTTTTTACTTTACAAATGTTGAAAAAAATATTAAAATTACTCAACTTATACTATATAGTTTTATAAATTATGATGTTAAAAACTTAAAATGTTAAAATTACTCAACTTAAAGTCTTAAATTACTTAATAACTTATATACTATTGTCATATAAATATATAATTTTTAAATATATGTTTTGTTTTTTAAAGCTTGAAATTACTCAAGTTACCAAGTAAAATAATTTTCAAATTTACTCAACTTAAAAATCTTAATAATATAATAATATTTTTATGTCATCTTTTTTTTAAATGACAATTGAATTGAAATAAAATAAAGGAAAAATAATTAACACATTGAGAACCAAAAATTCAAATGAATTCATAAAAATAGATATCTTTATTGAATTTATTCTATGTACCAAAAAATATTACAAGGATACAAATTACATAATCTTTAAAATTGAATAAGTAAACTAACTAATTGATCCCTAGACCTTATAAGTTATAAGTTACATAATTTATATTCATGTAATATACAACTTATAACTTATAAAAATATAACTTGTAACTTATAACTTATATTCATGTAATAGTTTTTACTTTACAAATGTTGAAAAAAAATATTAAAATTCAATATGTAATAGTTATATATTTAGAAGTTATAAGTTATTACATGAATATAAGTTATATATTTATAAGTTAGGTTGAGTGATCCCACATTGAAAATGTAGGATTCTTTACAATGTGTAGTACATTATAGATAGTGAAGTTACATTATCCCACATTGAAAAATGTAGGATTCTCTACCATGTTTAGTACACTATAAATAGTGAAGCTACATTATCCCACATTGAAAAATGTAGGATTCTCTACCATGTGTAGTACACTATAAATAGTGAAACTACATTTAATTAAAATTATTAAGATTTGAATATAAAATTAAAAAAAAAATGACCGGGCCCGGCGGTTCAGGGCCGAACCGGCGGGCCGCGGGCCGCCCTCCCCTTGAACTGTAACCGGACCGAGCTCCTTGGCGGGCCGGTCCCGAAACCGGCCCGTGGTCAACGGTCCGGGCCCGGACCGTTGACTTTCGGGCCGGTTCAGGGTCGGCCCGCCGGTCCCGATTGAACCGTGACATCCCTAGACTCGACATAGAGTGGTCGAGCAACCTCGGTTTCCTTCGAGGAATATGTGCAAAGAGATACTATTCTCCGAGATAGGCAGTTGCACTCCAATGTGATTTGATCGAGCATGTTTGGGTACGTTTCGGACCTCCAGAGCCGGAATAGTCATTTTTAGGATTTGTTTTTATTTTATTAAATTTTATGTAATTTTTAGGATTTCAAAATTAATGCAATTTAAATTTGAAGTAAATTGTGTTATTTAAATTTATGCAATTAAACTTAAATGAAAAATACAAAAATCAAAATTAAAAAAATCAAATATGCTATCAAGTAATCCTAATACGGCCTCCTTACTTAATGTGATCTCCTCCTATCAAGTATGCTATCAAGTAGGCATCAATGCAGATGCTTTTATCCCACGAGTGTCAAACTAGTTTATATTAAGACCATCGCATACATTATTTAGATTAAATAGTTAAATGTATCTCAAATTATCACTATCTTTTAATTATATAAATCTATACGTTCAAACAAAAATTTCAGTTTCTGAAAATTGGTAAAATCATTGAGAATTTTCGCCATCACTCGAGAAATATTGAAGATTTGGAATGAAATGCAAGTAGAAAGACAAAATAAATGAAGTGCGAGGATTATAGATCCTTTTCTTGTTAAAGTCTAATTTGTCTCACTCATCAAACTATGGTGTTAATTATTTGTTTGAATATATTTGGTTTCTTTTATCCTAAAAAAAACACAAGCATTGATCTTTCAGCGTAATGATCCATCTTACCTCTAGAGTCGAACTTGTTACTCAAACTGCGCTACACAAAATATTAATATTACATTGAATTGGTTATATTAAATTCAATAATTATCTTAACAAAAGAAAAAAAAATCAAATAAATATTGTTTAAAAATTTAAATGATCACCACATGATGAAGGACATCTACTAAAAATATTTGGAACACTGACCAGGTCGGTCCGATTTGGACCGGATGTATATAGCCCTAGTTATGTCTGATCATAACTATGCATGCTCTCCTGCACTTATGGGGAGTTAAGTCTACAGACTCTCCCAATCGTGCCTATGAATAGGGCAACCAGACTTGCATTCTATATATTACGAAAATTTTGCGTATCTTATCTTACGGATAGAGAAGTCATCGACTCAACTTTTTGAATCGTTTATGTTCACGAGTTTTGTTTTTTATTATAACTAGTATGTCCTCACATGTGATGCATGGCGAGCATCGATATTAAACGACATGTTTAAATAAATAAATATAAATATTAAACAGAATCAAAGTATAAGCAAATGTAAAATATATTTTATAAATAAAATAAAACAATCCACATCAACTATTCAATAAAAATCCAAATTTGAAAATGTAAATTTTCAACTTTGTATAAAATTTAATGATAATAATAGTTATTAAACAATTAAAAATTATTCGATAATTCAATTAGCATTACACATTATTATTATAGAGTATTACATGTCATAATAAATAAATTAATAAATAAATATTTTCATACACATACATGAATTAAAAGTGATATTTAAAATTATATTTTTAATATATATAACTATTTATTCATCTATAAAATTATATTAAAATTAATACAAAAAAATTTAAAAAATGTGATAAAATGAATCAATATATTTTTCTTCAACTTTAAGATGTATATTGAATATATTTTTCATAAATCAAATTTCACAATTTTTATGAAGTAAATGGTAAAATAACATTATTTTGGGAGATGAACTAAAATTATTAAATTGAGATTTATTAAAAAAGAAAAGGAAAAAATATCCCTTGAAAGCACAAAGACGCAGACTAAGGGCACAAAACTTGAAAAGTGAATGAAAAACTAAGTAACTTAATACTGAAACTCAGGATAATCATCCATGTCATTCGACCAACGCCCATGGACAACATTATTCATTGCAATCATACTGGGCCTATTGGTGAGGTCAACCACAAATTCTCTTGGCTTGTAACCCATTTCTTCCGCATTCCTGAGACGGCTTTTAATACAACCTTCCGGAATTGCATGTACAGGCTCTCGTCCCTTTACCGAGCCCTTTGGGCGACCACGTCCGCGCTTCTGCTCCGAGAGCAACTGCATCCGCTGATTAACCTGCTCCTCTAACCTAATTATACGACTCGCCATCTCATCCGGAGTAGGATTGGTCTGCTTCTCAACATCAACCGGCGTAGGATAGGATTGGGTCGCTGAATCTTCTGTCCTAACTACCGAATGCTGCTCTACCACAGCTCCTCCATTTGCTCCCGGAAGAATAGGAGAATCAGTCTCTGTGTTCGCCCCAGCCGGCGACGCCAAAGAGTTTGACGTTTTTTCCAGCTCATGCTCCAGACGTTGTGCTCTGATAGTGTTCTCAAGGGCTAAATCTTTCTTCTGTAAGCCGCTGGGGTCACAGTCGAAGTCATCATTACGCCCCTCTAAATCCTTCCTGGGACTCGTAGCCAGGCGTCTCTCTGTAGACTCCACATCAATATCCTCATCTACCACCTCCAAGTTTTCCTCCTCAACGTCTTCTGCCACCAAGGATCCAAAAGAGTTTCCTAACAACTTCTGCGGTTCAGTAATCTTGGACCCAACTTGCTCCGATTCAGCTACTACCTGCTCCTTCCCAACTTGCTGCCTTCCACCAACCTGCTGCCACTCCGGCTGTGGCTGGGATTTCTGGATAATCGGTTGCGGCTGTTTCGACAGCGCAGTATTTGTATCCTTCGCCTCCCCCGGCGCCACCGATTTGTTCTTGCGGCATCCATTGGGAGAATGTCCCGTAATCTTGCAACGACCACAATAAATGGGAAGGTTTTCGAAAACAAATTCCACATGAAATGAGAACTCCTCCATATCAATAAGCATAGTATGAGGGAGAGGAAGAGACATATCTATTTCAACAAGAATGCGGGCGAACTGTCCAAAATCTCTTCCTGCCGACGCACCATCGATCTTCAAGGGGTGGCCCAAGAAACGTCCAATGCCAGAGATAATTTGTGGATTCCAGTACTCGATTGGAAGGTAATGAATTCTGACCCACACGTTAGCCAAAGGAGAGTTTTCCTTGAACGGATCAAAATTGCAAGTCCACTCCCGGAGCCGAAGATTCCCCTTCGAGAGTTCCCAGATCGCCTTCTCCTTCGCTATAGCTTTATCAGTCGCTGTAGTAAATCGGAGTGTATAATAGCCCTTTCCCAACGGAATCAATTGCCAAGCAGAAACTATACCCCAAAGTTGTTGAAGTTCCGACTTCAATTCCATAGTAGAACGTGGCTTATCGCCTTTCCCCAGCAGGAGACGTCCTGTCAACGCGTGCTCAAAAGCTTTAACCTCCTCAAGATATAAAGCCTTTGGTATTTTCAGGGAGAATTGATCTCCCTCCTTCGTTGGACGCAAATCGTGAAACACATGGGCTGCTAAATCTGGCCGCTTAACAGGTCGCTTCACAGTGGCGTTCGCATAAGAAATCCTAGCGTTTCCAGCCACGCTAGGGCTTGCAGTATTCGCCGCGCCGTTGCCTGATGAAGGGGAAGACCGAGTTGGAGAGTTGAGATTATTTATGGTTTGTGGCTTTTGTGGCTTTTCAAAATTCGCAGAAACGGAGGGGAGGTTAAGGGCTCCCTTGTTGCGAAATCCGGCTGACAGAGGAGTGGCCATCGATCAGTGAGAGGCGGCAGGAGAAATATGTGCGGCTAGGGCAACGTCTGCATCAGGGCTCCCGAAACTCAGCGCCAATTCGAATCGAATCTGAGACGCGCTGCACCAGAGGAGTAGCGCCTCGCTGGAGGAAGAGAAGAAGAGCCGCGCCGCACCGGAAAGGAGGAGGCGGTCGTCGTGTCTCTGGCAGAAACACGCCGGAGAGGAGCGTCGCCGACGCCGAAAGAGGGGTAGCGGCGGCTGACCTAATTAATAATAAAAAAAATAAAGAAAAGGAATTGGTATGTTCAACATTAATAGGAAATAGAGAAAATAAAAATTATTAGAATTAGAATGAAGAGAGAGAAAAATAAAATATTTTAATTTTTTTTTCATAATTTACTCATTTTAAGTTTATTTTTAATTATTTTTATACCATATATTAAAGATTTTGGCAAAAATTTAAATTTAAGATGCCCATTGAATATTTTTTTTTTCATGTATCAAATTTGACAATATCTATAAAATAATCAAGAGAGAAAAGTTGTGAAAATATTAACGGTAGAAGACGGATAAAAAAATAAGAGAAAAAACTCGCTTTTCATATATTACTAGTACGCAATTCGTGCGGTGCACGACGAATATTAAAATTAAATGATATATTTAAATAAATTAATATAAATATTAAACAAAATTAAAATATAAACAAATATAAAATATATTTTTAAAATAAAATAAAAAAATCTATATCAATTACTCAATAAAATTCTGGATTTGAAAATGTAAATTTTCAACTTTGGATAAAGTATAATAATAATTTTAGTTATTAAACTAAATTAAAAGTATTTGATAATAAAATTAGCTTTACACATTATTATTATAGAGTATTACGTGACATAATAAATATATAAATATTTTCACACATAAACATATAAAAAGTTGTAATTTTTTAATGATGAAATAGAAAAAAAATATTTTATATTTTAAAATTTTCATAACTTATCCGTTTGAAATTAATTTTTGATGATTTTATACTATATTAAATTTAAGATGCATATTGATAGTTTTTCCTGGATCATATTTGATGATATTTAGCCGGTTGAGGTGGGTTCGAGAAGCGACATACAGGTTTCCCCAGCTCGTTTGGACCCGGGATGTTACTCACTTCAGAAAAATGATCACCATAAACAGTTAAGCTTGCCGGTTTCGGCGTCGAACAACAGTTTTGCCCTGTTGGATAACGAAGGCACTGAATTGCTTGAAGAACCGGAGCAGCAGCGGCGGGTACCTCTTTCTAGGGGTAAATCTTTGGATGATTCCAATTCTGCTGAACACTACGGCCCTGATAGGTTGGCCGAGTGTCTAAAACCTTGTAAAAACTCGGTGTTTGATCAGCCAGTCAACATTTCTGAGATCAATGATGGACATATCTCGGAGGAGGTTTCGGATGAGGATGAAGAAGTGAACTATGACAGCAGTGGGAAGTACGTTTCCACAACGGATGATATTGCTGTTAATAATGCCTTGAAAGCTCAAAGACTTGAGCAGATTTTGGCGATAGCTAAAGCGCCCATGCCAGAAACAGTTGCTCCTGCTAAGCGACGAGGAAGACCATCCAAACAGGACCAAGCTGCTAGGGCAGCGGAGAACACAGCAAACAGGCCAGCGGACACAAGCATTAAAAGTAGACTTCGTAACACGGGGGATACGTCGCGTACTTTTGTGATTGATACAAGTAATAGAGACAGCGCTCTAGCCATGGAGAGCGTCGCCAAAGAGAGCTGGGCGGAAGAGGTTGAAAGAAGCGGAGCTGCCTCCGCTAACATAAATTAATTCTGATGAATATTATTGCATGGAATGTCCGTGGTTTAACGGATGAATCCAAACGTCTGCTGAAGGAGCATTGTAATTCTTTTAGCCCGGTAGTGTTGGGCATTCTTGAACCGAAACGGGCATTTCGGAAAGTTAGACAGAGTTACTGGCATTCGTTGAATCTTGTCCCGGTGCATCAAAACTGCCGGTCTCCTCGCTGTTCGAATATTTGGGTTTTTGTTCACTCTTCTGTTGTTACTAATGTTTTGTTCTCTTCTGATCAGGTGGTTGTGGTGGATTGCCTGTGGCATAGTTATGATTTTCGTATTGCTTTTGTTCATGGTTCGAATGACCAAAATGACCGCCGTGATCTCTGGAATGATCTTCTTCGTTTCGTTTCTGGAAAAATGGTTTTCATGGGCGATTTTAATGCGGTGAAAGGTGCTCATGAGCGTCTGAGTTTAGCTTCGCCACATAGAGGTTCTTGTGAGGAGTTTTGTGATTTTATTGATAACTCTGGCTTTATTGAATCCCCTACGGAGGGGCTTCGATTCACTTGGTCGGGACGTAGATTTTTACCACACCATGTGGAATCTGTTTTAGATCGTGCTTTGTTTTCGCAGGGTTTTGCTGATCTCTGGTCGTCGTTGGTTACTGCTGTCCTGCCTCGCCTCACTTCGGATCACTCTCCGTTGGTGTTGCAATGCAAATTGACAAACCCTACTGGTCGGAGGCCTTTCCGTTTTCTTAATATGTGGACCTTGCATCCGACCTTTCAGGAGATGGTGGCGACATCTTGGAGGGAGACTGTCAGCACACGCTGCCCGATTTTATGTGTTATGTTGAAATTGAAAAGGCTTCGTAAGGAGATTGGGGTTTGGAATAAAGAGGTTTTTGGCAATGTGGATTCCTCCATTTCTTCTCTCATGAAACAGCTTGAGACTACTCAGGGGAAGATTTCTGCTTCTGGATATACGAACGATCTCTTTGATGAGGAGGTTAGTCTTCAGGCAAAGCTAAATGTTTCGTTGACACATAAGAACTGTTTGCTTCAGCAAAAAAGCCGTGCGAACTGGCTTCGGGATGGAGACAGGAATACTGAGTTTTTTCACCGTTTGACCAAGTTCAAGAAACGGAATGCGCCTTTCACTCGCCTCAAGATTGATGGTAGAGAGACTTATGATGCCACTATTATTGAGAATCATATTATTGACCACTTTACGTCTCTTTTCGCTGATGATGGTCGACCTTCTGGAGATCAGTTAGAGATTGATGCGCTTTTTGAGTCGGGGGTGTCTGATGATCAGAATGCGCGGTTGGTGAGTATACCCGATGAGAGTGAAATTGCGGCGGCGGTTTTTAATATGGATGCTTCAAGTGCTCCTGGCCCTGATGGTTTCTCTGGTAACTTCTTTCAAAGTTGCTGGGATGTGATTAAAGCGGATGTCATTGCGGCTGTTCAGAATTTCTTTCGCCATTCTTATTTACCTTCTGGGTGTAATTCCAGTACGATGATTTTGATTCCCAAGAAGGATTCAGTCGACACTGTTGCTGATCTTCGCCCGATTGTCCTTTCAAATTTCTTATTCAAGATTATCTCGAAGATTCTTGCCTCTCGTCTTGGCGTGGTGGCTGCGTCTCATGTTTCTGACAATCAATTCGGCTTTATTAGCGGGCGTAATATTCATGATTGCATCATGCTCAGCTCGGAAGGTTTCAACTGTATGAAACGCACGGACAGGGGACGTAATATGGCTTGTAAAGTTGACATCCGAAAAGCCTTTGATACTATTCGATGGGATTTTATCTTGCAAGTTTTGCGAGCTAATCACTATCATGAGAAATTCATTTACTGGATTTCTATTATTTTCAGCTCGGCGAGGCTCTCTATTCTCTATAATGGTCAGCTGCGGGGATATTTTGCTTGTTCTCGCGGAGTGCGTCAGGGAGATCCCCTTTCTCCGATTCTCTTTGGAATTGCGGAGGATATCTTGAGTCGGCTTTTTAGCAGATGCGTTGATTCTGGGCATCTACAACCTATGCGCTATAGTCGAACTTTTCAGTTCCCTACTCACTTGTTCTATGCGGATGACGTTATGATCTTTTGTAAAGCTACGGTTCGGAATGCTAGAAAAATTCATCAGATCTTTTCGTACTATGACTCTCTTTCGGGTCAGCAGTGTAGTCTGGAGAAGTCTTGCATTTACTTTGGTTCGGGAGTTCTCAATGACAGGAAAAGTGCTATTCATCGTGAGCTCAGTTTCACTACCGGGAACCTTCCTTTCAATTACTTGGGAGTTCCGATTTTCGTTGGGCATCCGAGAGCTTCTTTCTTTCAGGCAATTCATGATAGGATTGTCCAGAAGTTTGCTCGATGGAAAGGTCGTCATCTTTCTATGGCTGGGAGGCTTTGTTTAGTCAAGTCCGTTATTCAGAGTTCGATTGTTCACTCCATGATGGTTTACAAATGGCCAAAATCGTTACTGCACTCCCTTGACAGGAAATGTCGTAATTTCGTTTGGTCGGGAAATATTGATAAACGGCCCAGCTGTGCTGTTAGTTGGGGTAGAGTCTGCTCCCCCTTGAAAGAAGGCGGCCTCGGCATTAGATCTTTTACGTTAATGAACAAATCTTATTTGATGAAGCTGGCTTGGAAGTTAATTCAGGGAACTATTTGGGCGCATTCCATTTTGAGATCGAGATATCTAAACAATTTTGGGGTTGCAAAGGATTCGGTGTCCAACTCTTCTGTTTGGATTGGGATGAAAGAAGAAGTCAATCAGTTGGTGGATGATTCTTATGTTTGCATTGACCGTGGTGAGCATACTTACTTTTGGCGGGATGATTGGCTTGGGTACAAGCTTGTGGATAAACTTAAAATTCCGATATATATGCATGATTTTCTGAGCTTCTCGGTTAGTGATTATTTTTATGATGGTGTTTGGCATTTCACGACATCCTTTGTTTCTCGTTTTCCTGATATTGTGGATGATATTCTGCGTATTCCGATGGGCGGCCAGAGGGATACGAGATATTGGAAACAGTCGGTTAAGGGTGAGGTTTCGGCCTCTTTGGCTTTTTCTAATATTTGCCATCGTTTTCCTGCTGTTAGCTGGGGCAAATGGATCTGGGAGGACTTTATTCCGATGAGGCGATCTATTCTCTGTTGGCGTGTCCTCCATGGGCGCTTGCCTACTATTGATGTTCTTATCCGGCAAGGGTTAATTGCGCCCAATGCTTGTTCTTTGTGTCTCCAAGATAGTGAGACGATTTCGCATGTGCTTTGGGAGTGCTCGTGTGTTCGCCCTATTTGGACTGATTTTTTAGGTTGGTTTGGTAAAGAGAATCTCTTGGGGTGCATGGATATTCATTCCTTCTTAGTTCTGGCTTGGAATCTCTCTTGGAGTTCCCAAATTGGTTCTTTTTGGAAGGCGGGAATTATCACTCTGATGTGGCGTATCTGGTCGGGACGCAATGCGCTTATTTTTGAGGATTTGTGCTTTGATAGACGTGCAGTTTTGGCATTTGTCAAGGCTTACTTTATGGAGATTGATGGGGTTTTCCGGAAGTTGGGTAATATTTCTAATTCTTGGGCTGACTATTCGATCACTCGTGCGATTGGGGTGAGGAGCCGTGCTGCTCCTCCCCCCTGTATGGTGGAGGTTCACTGGTGGCCTCCCGTTAGTCAATGGATTAAAGTTAATACAGATGGCTCGGCGGCGGGAGCTCCTGGAGTTATTGCTGCGGGTGGGGTTTTTCGAGACAAGTGGTCTCATGTCCGAGGTTGTTTTCATTTTAAAGGCGGCAACGGCTTTGCTTTCGAGGCGGAATTGTTGGCTGTGATCTATGCTATTCACATTGCTCATACCCGAGGCTGGCGGCATCTGTGGGTTGAGGCTGACTCTATGTATGTGGTTCACCTTTTGTACTCTCGCTCGAGTGATGTTCCTTGGAGATTTAGGGCGTTTTGGCAGCATACTCTTCGCCTGCTTCGGGATTTTTCTTTGATGGTCTCGCATATTTACCGTGAGGGTAATCAACCGGCAGATATTATGGCCAATGATGATCGGCAGGAAGGCTGGTGGCCTTTTGCGATTGAGGAGATTAGGATTGCGGTTGCAAGGGATATGTCGACGCATAGTCATATCCGTATGGTTATATAAGCAGGTTCGTTGGTTCCCTTAGGCTTTGGTTGGGTTGTTTTCTTTTTTTGTTGGTCTCCTGTTTTCTTTCTTGGTTCTTCTTCTTCCGGTTTTCTTGAGCCGAGCTTCTTAGGGGTGATGGTTAGGCCGGAACTCCTGAAGTTGTCTCTACCCGCTCCTGAACCGAATGTGAGTCTTTCACGAGTACTCTTTTTCCTTCTAAGGTCTCTTCTTCTTAGAAGGTTTTAATGAGGCTCGATCTTTTGTTTGCTCTCTTTTGCGCTTTCTTGGATGTTTTGTACTCTTTTAGTTTTCCATTAATACAAGCCTTATTCTCATCATATTTGATGATATTTAGACTTGATTTAATTTTTATGAAATAAGATATTTACCCTTAGACGGATTTCTCTCTCTCCACTTTGAGAGAGTGCACGCCGAAAGCAGCCCACGGGCTTGACTTTTACGTCCTCCCTCACCCATTTTCCGGCGACCGGGACGTCCCCACTGCTCCGACTTTCGGCCCCTCCGCTGCAGTCGCCATTGGCTCCGTTTGAGAGCTGAGCGCCCTCCGCTCCCCTCTCACGGCTGGTCTGCCCCGGCTTCGATGGACAAGGGACCGCAGCGGCGGATCCAGGAGATGTCGTGCTGAGCGCTGCCGCTCCTCGACTCAGCTGCTCTTCCAGCCGTCCGATCGAACCTCCGAGCGCCGCTGCACCTCGACCCCACGCCGGATAAGGGACCTCAACGGCGGAAATCAGTCGACGAGAGCTGAGCGCCGTCTGGTAGTCCACAGCAGCCTCTGGACGTCCACCGCAGCCTCCGTCTATCCTCCGGAACGGATGATGCGGTTCTCGTCCTCTCTCTCCGATCGAAAACTCTTGTAAGCTTGATTTTCAGCTCTTTGTCTTCATTTTCTAGTTGAGAGGTGCTCGAATTTCTCCTACTTTTTTGGTGGTTGTTTTGCTCGTTTCGGCTTGATCTTGTTCTCGTTTTGGTTTTTTCGAATTTTTGCTGTTTTAATTTTTAGTGTATGAATTATACTGTGGTCCAAGAAGGAATTTCTTTGGATGACATGAGCAACCCGCCTGCTTTCATGACTTCCGATTTTCCTCCGATCTCCAACAACTTTGTAAGGCCTTTGCCTGCTTCTTCCGGTAAGAACCAAACTCGGCCCTCGGATGTTCCCTCGAGTTCCAATCTCAAACCCGATTCTGAGAACAGCAAGAGTCATTCCGAGACTCTTGTCAAATCGACGCTGAATGGAATATCTAACCCTAGCACTGAAACGAAAAGGAACAAACTCTCTTTTGCGCGAACGGTCCAGCGATCAGTTCCCAAACCAGCAGATGTTTTCGCCCAGGACTACAACGCTCTTCACCCGGTAAACATTGGCAACAAATCTATTCTTCGGATTCCTGAATCCCTGTATCAAAGTAAACTCAAGGAGTTTGAATTCGCTGTTCACGCCAGGCTTTTGCTGAATAAGGGAGACGCCCCCAGATTTGCTTCTGACATTAAACAAGAACTCATGTCTTTATGGAAAACCTCGGATGCGATCCGTGTGGTGCCACTTGGAAAAGGTTTCTTCTCGATAATTTTCGCGAATGAATATGAGCTTGCTACGGCAAAATCTAGAGCTACTTGGAAATTGAGCAAAGGTATTATTCGAATCAGGGAATGGGTTCCGGATTTTGACCCATACAAAGAATCTTCTGCTCTCTCCCAAGTCTGGCTGAGAATCTATTATCTTCCTCACGAATACTGGCATCCGGAAGTGATAATCGGCATTGCCAGATATGTCGGTCTTCCTATTAAACTTGATGGTTTTGCGTTTTCTGGGCAAGTGGGTCACTTTGCTCGTGTTCTTGTCGACATGGATGTCTCTAAGCCTATCCCCGAAACTCTCACAGTGGATAAGGGGACGCGCTCGTTCGAGGTTGAATTCGTATATGAAAATTTGCCACATTTTTGTGGCTTTTGAGCCCACAACTCCAGTCCAACTGAAATTAAATGATTGAGGCCCAACTGAAATTAATTAAAGGAACCCATTTGGCCCACTTCTCCTTCTTCCTCAAAAACGGCTTCACACAATAAGCCATCTCTCTCTCTCATCGTTTTCAGCATGACACTCCAGAAACCCGCCGCCTCTCACCGCGGCTTCTGAAATTCGACGAGGTCGGCTCTTGCTCATCTCCGGCGATCATCCTATTATTCTAGGCATTATTGAGCCTAAGACTAACTTTCTTCATATTCCGACCTCCTTCTGGAACTCTATCAATTTGACTCCTTTCCATCAAAATGATCGCGCCCCTCATGCTTCCAACATCTGGATTCTCATCGCCAAAGGGGTTACCTGCTCGTTGATTATGTCCACGGAGCAGATGGTTATTTTTGACATCGTGTTTTCTAGCTATTCTTTCAGAGTGGCTATTGTTCACGGAAGTTGTAATTATATCACTCGCAGGATTCTTTGGGATGATATCTCTTCTTGTATGGTCCCTCAAATGGTGATTCTTGGGGACTTTAATGCTGTGCTTGGAGCTCATGAGCGGCGTGGACGCAGGTTTCCCAGCCGTGTTTCCTGTAGAGATTTTCAGGCTTTCATTGATCGTCATACTCTCATTCAAGCTCCCACCTCTGGGCCTTTTTTTACTTGGACGGACAGGCGTAAATTCCCTATGACTACTAAGTCTGTCCTGGACCGCACTCTTTTCTCTGAGGATTTTGCTGAGCAATGGCATTCTACTGAGAGCCGGGTTTTGCCTCGTCTTGGCTCTGACCATGCTCCTATTTTGTTTAAATGTTCCACTCCTCCTAATACCTCTGGCGCCCGTCCTTTTCGTTTTATGAACATGTGGAGTTCTCACTCTGATTTTATTCCAATGGTTCAGCGTTCTTGGGCTGCTGTTGTTGATTCGAACTGCCCCATGGTGCGTATGATGCACAAGTTGAAACGTTTGAGGAAAGAGCTCAAAATTTGGAATAAATCCACTTTTGGGAACTTCAACACTTCGCTTGAGGAGCTCTATAATAAGCTCTCTTCTCTTCAGGCACATATCGATAATGTTGGCTATTCTGAGGCGCTGTTTGATCAAGAAGTTGAGCTTGAAGCCTCTATCTCGGTCATGCTCTCTAGGCAAGAGGACCTACTTCGTCAGAAAAGTAGAATTCGATGGCTCCAGGATGGAGATCGAAATACTAAGTTTTATCATAACATGGTGAGAATGAAGCGCGCTAGCCATACTATCAAGCATCTTGAGATTAACGACGTCCTGGTTGATGATCATAACACTTTGGCGTCTCATGTGGAAAACTTTTATAAATCTCTTTTTGCGGCGGATATCAATCCTGGGGGCGATCTTTCGTGGATTTCTAATTATATCACCTGTAGCCTCACTTTGGATCAGAAGTCGGCTTTGGTTATTTGTCCGACTGTGACGGAGATCAAAGCGGTGGTCTTTGCTATGGACAAAGATAACGCTCCTGGCCCGGATGGCTTTGGAGGTTCTTTCTATCGTTCCGCTTGGGAAATTATTGAGCATGATTTCACTTCCGCCATCAGAAGATTCTTCACTCATCATTACCTCCCTTCGGGTCTCAATTCCAATACTCTGAGCCTTCTTCCCAAGAAAGTTAATGCCAAGGTTATCTCTGATTATCGGCCCATCGTTCTTGGTAATTTCTTTTTCAAAGTTATTGCCAAGATTCTGGCGATCCGACTGAATGCTGCTGCTGCCACCATCGTCTCCTACAATCAATTTGGCTTCATTTTGGGACGTTCTATTCATGAGTGTATCACTCTTGCCTCAGAAGGGGCGAACTACATGGAGAGGTCTTTACACGGCAAAAACATGGCTCTTAAAGTCGACATTCATAAGGCCTTTGATACGCTTAGATGGGATTTTCTTCTGTTCGTGCTTCAACAGTTTGGCTTCCCCAATATTTTCTGCTCTTGGATCAAAACTATTCTCAGCTCGGCTCGCATCTCTATTCGGTTCAATGGTGCTCTCTTTGGCTATTTCGAATGCGGTCGGGGAGTAAGACAAGGAGATCCTTTGTCTCCTATTCTTTTCGCCTTGGCGGAAGATGTTCTTAGCCGTATTTTTTTGGATGCTGGTAAACGGGGTTTAATCGCCGGCATGCGTTTCTCGAGATCTTTGAGTTTCCCTTCTCATCTGCTTTACGCTGACGATGTGCTCCTGTTCTGCCAGGCCTCCAAGCGTAATTGCATTATGATAGACTCGATTATTCAGCTCTATGCCACGGTCTCTGGTCAATATTGCAACAAGCATAAGTCTACTCTTTACTTCGGGAAAGGGGTGTCGCCTGGGCGACGTTCTCGGCTTCAACGGATTTTGGACTTCAACATTGGCTCCATCCCTTTCACATACTTGGGTGTGCCTATTTTCTCCGGGCGAGCTTCTTCTGCTAAACTTCGACCTATCTATGATCGGATTCTTGCACATTTCCCTAGGTGGCAAGGTAGTCAACTCTCTATGGCGGGCAGGCTCTGCTTAGTTTCTTCTGTTATCAACAGTGCTGCGGTACATAGCATGCTTGTTTATAAATGGCCGGTGAAACTTCTGCATGCTCTTGACAGAGCTTGTAGATCGTTCATCTGGACTGGGAGTACTATGAAGAAACCCTCCTTTTCCGTGAGTTGGATCAGAGCTCGTGCTCTGAAGGAACATGGCGGCATTGGAGTCAAATCTTTCTCTGACATCAATAATAGTTTCATGTTTCGGCTGGGCTGGTATATTCTGAACATGAACAGCTTCGGCTATCGGCTGCTTCGTCAGAAATATCTCACTCAGACCATGGATTGGGCTTCCCAATGGGCGAGTTCGTCGATTTGGACTGGTGTTAGAAGGACGATTCGGGAGATTGTTTCGGATACCTTCTGCACGATTGGCAATGGAGATACAATTTATTTTTGGAGAGATAATTGGCTCGGGTATCGGCTGATCGACAAACTTCATATTCCGGAGTTCATGACTCCCTATTTCTCTCAGAAGATTTCTGACTTCTACTTTAATAATAAGTGGCACCTCACTTATAGTTTTATACAGTCTTTCCCGCGCATTGCTCTCGACATCATATCTACCCCCATTCCTGGATTGGCGGACGACAGATCCTGGATTCACTCGGGTTTCGGGAACATTACTGCTGCTTCGGCCTTTGCTCACATACGACCTCAGTTCCCTAAGGTCGACTGGGGCTCCTGGATTTGGGCCCCTTTTATCCCCGCTCGGCGATCTCTCTTTGTCTGGCGCACTATTGTTGGCAAACTCCCTACCTTTGATATGAATCGCCTCCTTGGTTTTCAGGGGCCTAACCGGTGCCCTTTATGCTCGGCAGCAGAAGAGACGATGGATCACGTTCTGTTGAACTGCTCCTTCTCGGCTTCTATTTGGGCGGATGTCTTTCGTTGGTTTTTGATTGAGCAAACTTTGCCGTTGGACGTGGGCTCTATCCTCCAGAATAACAGCAAACAAATTGGCAATTTGTGGAAAGTTGGGGTGATCTCTCTCCTCTGGAGTCTCTGGTCTCACCGCAACAACGTCATACACAAAAATTTAGCACCTTCGCGCCACTTGATTCTCAACCAGGTCCGAGTTTTTCTTTGTGAAGCTGCCAACAATTTCGTCCTTGGCACTATGGCCAACTCGGTTTCTGATCTTCTCATTCTTAAGAATCTTTCCATCGCTGGACAACCCAGGAAGCCTTTCTCCTTTATTTACGTTTCTTGGCACCTTCCCCCGCCGTCTTGGATTAAAGTTAATACTGATGGCTCGGTCCGTGAAGGGAGGATTCATGCGGGGGGCGTCTTTAGGAATGCCTTCAATGACGTTCTTGGTTGTTATCATTTTTCAGGCGGCCACGGGGTTGCGTTCGAAGCAGAGCTTTTAGCTATTATTATTGCTATTGAATCTGCGCATCGCGCTAAATGGGAGAGAGTTTGGTTTGAGTCGGATTCTTCTTACGTGGTTCAGCTTCTTCAGTCGCTCTCTGAGACGGTTCCTTGGAGATTCAAGCCTCGGTGGCAGCTTGCTCTCTCCAAACTCCATACTTTCACGTGGCGCATTTCTCACATTTTTCGTGAGGGAAACAGATCGGCGGATTTTTTGGCTTCTCAAGCTTCGGAGGAGGGTTTTTGGCCTCATGCCATTGCTGGTTTAAATGATTTTGTCAAGGATGATGTTTCTTTTCCCTATTTTACTCGTTTCGCTTGATTTTTTGGTTTTGTTCTCTCGGTCCTGGATTGGTTGTGAGCCGGGAGGCCTAAGGGTAATGGTTCGGCCGGAATCCTTGAGACCTCCTAACTCAGCTCTGTCAACCTTGATCCTTGACGAGTACTCTTTTTCCTCAGCTGTTATGAGGTTTTAACGAGGCTCGGCCCTTAGTCTGCAGCTTTGTGCTTTCAAGGGTTTTTGGTTCTCCGTTGTTGTTTCTTTTCTTTTTAATAAAATCTTATTTCAGCATATTTGATGATATTTAGAAAAGAATTAAAATATCGAAAGAAAAGTAAAAGAAAAAATAGTAGGAAAAGGGAGAGAAGAAAAAAGAGGAAAAAAAATGGAGGGAATAAATATAGATTGACAATCTGATTAAGCTGTAATGTAACTTATTTTTCTTCAATAGTTTATCGTCTTGCCTTTATTTAGTACAATGATAAATGAAAAAATAAGGGTGAAAATATTTATAAATAATTCTATCATCTATCTCCTATATTTAATTTTGATATATATTGAGTATTTTATCATTAGTTAAACTATATAATTATTAGAAAGAAAAAATAACACAATTTTGTTTTCTTGAAAAGAGATCATCTTATTTTAACTTTTGGAAATATCCATTATAATTATAGTGGAAAGAGAATATAATGACTTTGCCTAGGAAAAGCCGAAAAAAAAGTTGCAGTTACAAAACTAATTTTTCTTTTTAAAAAAGAGGTAAAATATTACCGTTTAACTCACATAAAATATAGATATAGATATGGATTTCAATTCTATTTTTCTTATTTCCTACCGAAACTCGATTCATGAATCTATTCTATCAAAGTGGTGCGATACATAGTTTATCAAAATAAAAATGAAATTGGTGATAAAACAATATCCATTCAATTTGTTTTCTTATTACGGTTACGCTGAAGTAATCGTATCTTATCGCTTTTAATTCTTCATTAATACTCTGTCACGCAGCCAAAATAATTTAGTTCAATTATTAGGGATCAGCTTCTACTCTTTAATTATAATTGCTACAAAAAATTATCCAAATATAGACAGCGACAATTCCATTATTCCATACTTAGATCTCATTATTCATAAGTAAACATATAATTTCAGTTGAAACAAGATCATCTTATGAACTGTCGAAAATGATTACTCGTATTTTTTATTTTATTTTTATTCTTTTTTTTTTTTGGGGGGGGGGGATGGATTTAGGTGAACATATTCTTTGTGTCCCGAATTTTTTTCATTTTGTAAAATAATAATGCACGATATTTTGGTCGATTTAAATTTCAATATATATATTTTAAATATATCAATCAAGACTTTTTATTTTTTTTTACTGATAGCAAATTCGACAACTTCAAAATTTTCCGATAATTTGAAAACTGATATGACAAAATTATCTATTTTAAATGTGACTTGTAAACTTCATAAATAGCGTAGAAAAATAAATCTTGTCACGTCGTTAACTTTATCACCATAAAAAATTGGGGGTGTCAAATCTCTAGGTGGAACTTGGAACATTCGAAATGGTCCAAAAATCTCGTCTAAATTGCAAATTGATGGTTACTTCCGTGTGTAGATCAATACTTAATAGGCCATAAAATTTATAGGAAAATAAGAGAAAAAAAATAAAAATTTATAATATATTTATCAAAAAAGTGAAAATAAAAATAGTATTTTTAAATGAAAGAAGGATAATTATGCGTGTGTCACAATAACATTTAATATAAATAATGAGTTATGCGATAGTGTTTATTATGTATTAATTTTCTATTTTAATAAGTGATCTATTAAAATAAGACGTCCAAATAACTATTAAATTGAGATGAAGAGAATATAATTAATGGAGGGGATTAAAAATTTTCATAGAAAAAAGGAGGGGGTTAAAAACTTAGAGGGTGTTTGGCTGAACTTATAAGCTCTTTAAAACAGCTTATAAGAACATTTACAACGCTTGTAATAACGTGTCAGATCGAGCCGACACAGATGGAGGAGAAGGCGTTGGCGAACCGAGGCAGCAGGTGCTCGGTACCTTCGTTGGTGCCGGGCGCGAAAGAGAGAAATGTAATACGCATGTCATATACGCGCTTAATTAAAAAAAGTGAATATTTGTAAAAAAAAATGCCACCCTTGCTGATTTTCTTTTTTTTTTTTTTTGGTTTTGATCGTTGCAAAATCATTTTTTCCTGGTTTTTTATTTTTTTTATTTATTTTTATTTCTCTATATATATATATACTACTTCTTCCTCACTTTATTTTTCACCTACAACACAATTCTCTCTTCTTCCATTAATCTATTCTCTTATACATATTTCAAAGTCTGTTCTTTAAAATTTAGTTCAAGAAATGGATCGAGATTTCAACTATTATTTCAAGAATTACTCTCAAGGTTCTGTTGTGCCTAGTACCAACCCGATGATGGAGTTCACCCCTTTCTCTGAAGGCTCCAATGTTTTTGGTCTGGGCTCTCTTCCAACTCCGACGAACCCACAGTCCGTTGTTGAAGCCGAAGAAGTAAAGCCAAAGTCTTCAAAGCACCGCACCGGGTACACGAGCGCTAAGATAAAGCTCATATGCATGTTGTAGGCGGAAGCTACCCACAACTCAGTATTGGGAACGTCCCAAAAGGCTCTCCAATATTGGGGAGCTGTCGATGAGAGATTCAACGCCAATAAATCAGAGGGAGCTTCTGTTCGTGAGCACATGCATATAAAAATCTCACTTTCAACGCGTCCAAAAGGACACTAAAGTGTGGAAAACGATATACGACTAGGGGTGAATATTCGGTTATTCGGTCACCGAATAGCAAAAATCAAATTAAAACCGGAATTATATAATTAATATCTAAATCTGAACCGAACATCCCTGAACAAAATCGAACCGAAATATTTTGGTTCAGTTTCGATTAAAATCAAATAATCGAAATAAATACACAATATATTTTCTAAAGTTTAAATAACTACTTAACATTCAATATACAAGATTCGAAATCCGTTAAAAATAATAATCCAAAATTTCAAAAAATCTTAACCAAAGATTAAAAGTATAAATTAAGAGTAATTATTGAAAAGTAAGTTACTTTAATTTTTTTTAAGTTGACCGAGATTAAGAGTAATTATTGACTATTTTATCGAATAGTAATAATAATTATATTAATTTTTAAATACAATATATAAATTATTAAATTAATTATTATTTTGGTTCGATTTTCGGATAACCAAATATTTTTTCTTAAAAACCATAATCGAACCGAAAATCAAAAATTTCAAAATTCAAAACCAAAATCGAACCAAAAAACCAAATTAACCGAACCAAACTGGTATTTCGGTTAGGTTCGGCTCAGCTTTTCGGATTTAGCCGAATTTTGCTAACTCCTATATACGGCAAATGCAAAGTCAATTGGGGTATCAGGATGAATGACGAATCACTCAACATGTGCAAGAAATCTACGAGGCTAACAATGGCTTCTAATTCAAGTATTTCAAAACTTGGATGATTTTGCGTGACTGTCAGCGATTCGCATCTTAGGGAGATGATGTACACTCCTTCAAGAAGTCAAAGGGTTCCGAGGGGCAGACCACAACAACATCTTAAGAGCCAAGTATCACGATGAGGCCCCAAGGCAAATAGCGGCAAAGTGCAATAAAAGCAAGGAGAAGAAAGTGGAATCTTCGACGGAGAAGGCGCAATACGAAGCACTAGAACGCGTCGCACACAACATCTACCATCCAAACTGGTTCCATCACCGAAGCAAAAATAAAAGATGCCGAGGTGAAAAGGGAGTTGCTCGACTACAAAATCCTCAACACAAACACTTCGGGGATGTCAGAAGCTTAATTGGCATGGCACCAAAACATGATCCAAGAGGTGCTCAAGTGTAGAGGATTCATGTAGTGTAGGTTTTTTTAATTATCGTAATTTTTTAATTATCATAGTATTTTTTAATTATTTAAATTATTGTAATTTTATTTTAATTAATGTAATGTTGAATTTTTAATTTTTATGACATATTTAATTTTAAAATAGAATGGTAAAAATGGGATTAAATGAAAATGAAGATTATAACGCCTCATATAGAACTAATGCACTGGAGAGGTGAGACGCTAAGGTAAGGACCACCTTTTAGTGCCTCCCACTAGAGATCTTCTAAGTTGTTTAAGAGATTATAAGCTCCTTCAAAGTGTTTTGACAAAATAAGCTCTAAGAGAATCTCCAGTGGGAGGCGCTATAAAGTGGCGCTATAAGGTGGTAGCGTCTCCCCTTTCCAGTGCATTGACTCTATAAGAGGCGCTATAATATCCATTTCCATTTTATCTCATTTTTACTTTTCTATTTTAAAATTTAACATTTTATTAAAATTAAAATTAAAATTAAACATTATATTAATTAAAATAATAATTAGAATTACAATAATTAATATAAAAAATTATATTAAAAATTAGGTAACAAAATTAGTGAAATAATTCGAAATTATATTCAACATTCCCAGCCCATACAAAATTAAATAACCCAAAATGAAATAGAGCAAAAAGCCCAGCAAAAATTGAACAAAAACAGGGCAAATCAACCTAGCGACTCACGCTTCTTCTTCTCTGCATCTGTTCTATCTCCTCCATCTGTCTCTCTCTCCCTCTCTTTCTCTTTCTTTTTTGTTTTTGTTTTTAAATTCGAGCTTGCTCTGCACGCGTCAGCCTTCTCTCTTCTTCTGCATCGGCACGACGCAAGGAGCCCAGCACGAACCAAGCGGGCACTCAGGAGCGCGGCCCACCGTAGCGTGCCACATCGAGGCGGCACGCCCCCTCTCATTCCCCCCACCATACTGGAGATGCTCTAAGAGCTTATAAGCTTTCAAAAAAAATAAGTTTATCTACCCCAACTTATATTATCATTATTTTATGAGAAACACTCATTTTATAAAAATAATTCAATTATTACTTTTTATTTTCACTATGTATTACTCTAATTTGATCTTTCTTCGATTTTGTCTCTCTAACAAAGAATTACTCTCTCTAACAAAAAAGTCTATCTCTAATTTATAAAACTCAATTATCCAAATACTTTGACAACTTATAAGTTTTTAAAAAACTACTCCATCCGTCCCATGAAGCATGATCCAATTCTTTCCGGCACATAAATTAAGAAATTGATATTTTGTGTGTTAGATGTGGTAGGTGAAAAAGTGAATAAAGAGTTAATTTTTTACTATTTTTACAACCTAAAAAAGAAACTGAATCATACTTTGTGGGACGGAGGGAGTATAATTTATAAGCACTTCAAAGATCCTATAAAGTCTAAAGACTTATAAGATCTCTAAAATAAGGTTAGTTAGAGCACTCCCAGCAGAAATCCCAAAATTATGCTCATATATTCTTCCCTAAAACTTCCCTATTTAATTTTAGGATCTCGATTTTATAAATGCATACACCAGATCTCCTATTTTCTACATAAAAATAATAATTATGTGTGGGCCCTACTAATTATAAGCTTAAAATAAATTTTGGGTGGGTGTAAATTTAAGATTGAATTTAGGTAGGTGCAATTTTTTTGTGGGCCCCATCCAATTTAGGGGATCTGCTGGATGTATTTTTTTTATCTCATTTTCAATTATTTTAGCCTAAATTTAGAGTTAGTGATGTATTTAGGTGATCTGTTGGGAGTGCTCTTAAACAGCCTCCGTAGAAGCGGGGTAAAAAGAGAGAATAAAATATAGTGAAGGGTAAAATGTGCAAAAATAAAGTTTATCCGAAATTAGTTGACTAGAAAAGAAGGCAGTCGGTCAACAAAAGGACAGAGATGCGAAGGTCCGGCAAACCACTGGGGTCCGAAAACAGTACCCGGTTCAACTACCCCAGCTAAGGCCCGTACCCGAGTAGACCAATCGGTACACAACGACGTCGTTTCAGTCTCCGAACCACTGAAACGACGCCACTTAGCAGAATTGAATTCCCCAATTCAAAAAGCTCGTTGTGAAAAGAGGCATCTTTTATTCTCTCGCCTGCAACTCGGCGGATAGACACACGCACACTCAGCTCTCTTCTCTCCGGCGAGAAGGGGAGAGGGAGCGGGAAGAGAGAGAAAGTTAAGACAGATTGAGAGAGCAAGTAAGCTGCTGTTCTGAAGCTCTTCATCGCCGGAAGCCTCTCACTCTCTGGTATGCTCAAATTTTGTGAATTATCTTCAAATTCACTTGTGCTTCATTCCCCGATCTGCTAGCTCGATCGTCGCAAATCGTTTAATTTTCGAGCGAGCATTTGAAATGAGTTTCCTTGTTTCTGATCTTGAGCATTTGCACCTTCTGATCTTTGTTTTACAGCTCGCGATTTCGGAGTAATTGTCTGCAGCTGTTGATGAATGTACGTAGTAGGCTCTTGTGAAGATCGAAGACTAAATTTGCTTTTGGTAATTCTCACGCCGGTGTTCTGGTTGGTAATATTTATTTATTTTTAATTCTAATTTTTGGGTGCTGTTTTACTGGCTTTCCCCCCCTCTTATTCCTCTAAATGGGGAACTGTTAACTATATGCTCTACTACGAGCTACAAAGTGAATAATAAACTCGTTCTCGTAAAGAAGAAGCTACATTAGCAATTATGTGTATACTTTTTCCTATTCTGAGTTTACTGGGTTCGTTTAGATGAGAACTGCTTGAACCCCTTCATCCATTCTTCTTCTTAACGTTGTTAATATGCCTCACTTTTCTGCTCAACGAAACGCCTCAGTGATCTTTACAATTCTCAATAGTTTTCAACGAGGCACATGTCGCTGAACAATTTGAATGGATACGGAGATGTTGCATTATTTTTGTATCAGAGGACCGAGTGAGGTTGTATTTGAAATCTGTGCTGAAATCTTGGGCTGTTAGAATGAAGTAAAGTCGGTGGCGTTTGGCAGGTAGAACCGTAGAAGCTTCTTTCATGGCCTACTTGACCAAGACTTTGCGATCAAGCATCGCGGCTTCAAAAATGTGTTCTTTGCAGGCATTTTCCTTTTATGCTTGCCTAAGTGGTTGGATAATTTTTCTATCCCTCCATTTCCATTATCTTGTTAATTGGCACAAGTCAAAACTCGTAGAGGCAGCTAAATTTGAAAGTTTTCTCCCGATAGGAGCTTTCCATTTATACAGGAACAAGTGTCTATTCACAACTTGACCGGCCATCAGGAGAGCAATGTATGTGAATTTTTCTTCTCCCCGCTCTTTCCTTGAAGTTGGTCCATATTATTTGGTTATCGATGTCCGTCTATCTGCAGACTGAATTAATTTTATCTGCTTGATAATTGGGCATCTTCTAAGTGTGATTGATTGCATTATTGGTAGCTAATAATATAGAGTTGTATAAGTTTAATTAGTACTTTAGTCGTTTTTGTTAGTACTCCCTGATGCAAACAACAGCAAAATCAGTTGCTGATAGTTTATTCTATTTGCTGAGCTCTGTTATCTGAATTATGTCATTTGCCTTTTGCAGGAAAAGCCACTTAGGGGATGGACTTCTAGACTAAATACTATTCTTAATGATGGTAAGAATATTGCAGTTTATAATCATTTTGTGCCTGTCTGAACTTAGGTTAATATCTCAATTGTTGTAGACAGTGTATTCTATAGCATAACTGTCTGAAAATTCAAATTGCTAGAGAGTGGAAGATTGATATAGATTCAGGTGTTTCTTCTTGGAACAGTAGACACAGCTATAGAATGAAACAAAATTAGTAGGGACCATCAGCAGTTTGCCCTTTGAAATAACTCAAAAATCGAAAGGACCTCTGAAACGTGTGGCAGTGAGAGTATATGCAGCTAATAGATGTTTAATTCCTATGTCTGCTTAACTCGTTTATTTAGACACTATATATATATTTATATATATATATATATATAAACAGCTTTGATATGTATGTATATTAACAAACTAGTTTGAAAAAAATATTAGAGATGCTGCTTTTCCACCCATAAAAGTTGCCAAATATAGAATGTTGGCCATAAACTAATTCTCCCTCCGTCCCCAAGAGTATGCTTCGTTTGTTCAGTATAGATTTTAATAAATGTTAGGTGAGTGTATTGTGAGTGGAGAAAAGAGTCTACTACTTTGTGAGTGGAGTGGAGAAATAATGGTGGGCTATATTGATAAAATTATAAATAAGTGTTGAAAGTGAGGATAAAATATAAGGGGTTAGTGGTGGAGTCATATCAAAAAAATGGACTCTGCATATTCTTGTGGGACGGACGAAAAGGAAAGTAAGCATATTCTTTTGGGACGAAGGGAGTATTATATTAGTATATTATCCACTAAATATAATTATATTATCATATTTTCTTCAGAATTTACTAATTTATTATTGTATTGTCTATTAAGTTTTAATATATTGTCTTTGTTCATCTTCATCTCTTTTTGTGCTAAACAAGGATGGTTAGTAGTTAGGGAGTAGTAAACCATATAAAGAAAATAGGCGTATTGTGAATGGTATGCTTAAGCTCTCATCTTTGTGAAGATGCTATTTTTCACTGACCTTTTACTTTAATGAAGGACCACAATCACTTGACTATAAAGACCTTTATGGCCATTACGGCCGAGAGAGATGCTGCCATCCGAGAAAGGAACATGGCATTGGAGGAGAGGAAGAGGGCTTTTCAAGAGCGGGATATGGCAATGTTAGAGAGGGACGCTGCAATTGCTGAACGAAACACTGCCATGCAAGAACGGGATGAAGCAATTGCTTCTCTAAGATATCGAGAGAGCTCAATGAACGACAATACCAATATCCCCGATTCATTTGGAAATGAGCTTGCAAGTGGAGGCAAACGTATCATCCAGTACCAGCAACAACAGCAAATGCGTGTCTCTGATGCTGCATATAGTCCTAAAGGAAACTTACGTGGCAATGACATCGGTATTGCAGAGACTGCTGAGACTGCCAAGCCTCGGAGAGGGAGGCAGACGAAAGATAAAGAAGGAAAGGCAACAAAATCAGCCAAGCCTCCGAGAGCTGGCAAAAGAACTGCTGAAGCAGTAATAAAAGAGGAGGTAAATTCTGATGCGTACAACGGTTGGAGTAACGAGCAGGGTTTGGAAAGTGATGAGGAGTACCTAGATAAGCAAGTTTCCTGGAAGGATAATCTGGGTTTGAACCAAATTAATTTTGATGAATCCGCCATGCCAGTGCCGGTTTGCTCGTGCACAGGTTCACCACAGCCATGCTATAGATGGGGAAACGGTGGCTGGCAGTCTGCGTGCTGTACAACCACAATCTCAATGTATCCACTGCCTCAGGTAGCAAACAAACGCTACTCCAGAGTTGGCGGGAGGAAGATGAGTGGGAGCGCATTCAACAAGCTGCTCAATCGACTTGCTGCAGAGGGGTACGACTTCTCCTCTCCCCTCGATCTGAAGGACCACTGGGCTAAGCATGGCACGAACCGTTACAGCACTCTTAAATAGCTTATATATTGCTTATTTGCACAGGTAATGGTGTTAGATGGTGCTGTGTTCTACTCTACCCCCTAGGTTTTTATTTTATCTATCTTATATAATTGCTAATATCCAATGTAATGCCTTGATTGGATTCTTATTTGGAGTGTATACAATTCTTGAAAATCAGATCAAGTCGAACCATTTCAAGCCTAATGGATAATCTGTATTCCGCTTTATTGGATCGACACATTTCCATGTTTATCATGCTTGAAAATTAAATGGACCTATTTTCTTAGTCTATCAGCTTATCGGGGTCATGTTGAATGGAGTATTAATTTTTCAAAGATTCAATCCTCTTAGATATAATTCAAAAAAAATAAAAATAAATAAAGAATATGATGATAACAGGAATAGAGACGAGACAAGATTAACAACAGTCTTTCTTCTAAAAGATACTACTAGTATTAATTTTGTAATAACGACTATTTCTTACTAAAGTTAGACCCACAGTCATAAGAAACTTGTGTTCTAAGAGGCAAGAGTGAAAGAAAACTTGTGCTAAAAGAATTAAACAAAAACAATCAATAAATCTTCTTTCCTACAACTTGTAACCACATTTGAAGACCCCAGTTGTACAAGTTGAATTCTTCAATGCTCGAATAAATAATAGAAATGGAATTACATTCCCTGTCAAATCATACACACTACTTTTGCATCTGGTATTTATTATTTTTCCTTTCATACCTACTAATACATGATAGAACCAATGAAGCACAGTTATGTAGAGCTTCAAATTTCATAGTAATGCGAAAAGACCAAACCCAAAAATATATAGTACTAATATTTTTGGAACGCTCAATCCTGCAACATTGCCATTGCGACACAAGAGTTTCATTACCAAAAGCTCAATATAAACGTACCAGTCCTTTTGAAGCACAGTAGACAGGCACGAAGCAGAGGAGTCAGATAAGCACAACGGCATTTGATCACCAGCTCGAAAGTATACAGATGTATAGCGTATACACACATGCTCCTTACCTGACTTCAGAAATCAAACAATGCTGCGGAAAAATGGAACAAAAGCTGCTAGAAGAGAGAAGGGAATGAAACACAAAGATCACAACAGCATAGGCGACTATAATTGATCAAATTCAGGATGCAAGGAGAAGAATGACTCAGTAAGAGAGGAGTTACATTTTGATGTTTCCATTCCAGATAAAGGAAGTCTTCATCATTTCTACAATATCAACATGCTGCTTGAAGAGCCAGTTGTTGGGCAAGAGCTACAATAATCAAGAAAGAAATGCTAGACAATATATAAACTAAGAGACAAAGGGTCTACTAATAAGACAGCTACTTCAATATGCTTAACCACAAAACAAGCATAACAACTGGCTCCATCTTACAACTTTGGTAGTAGAGTCCAGGCAACTTATACATATCCAGATTAAGGTCCTATCGCAAGCCATGTCCTAAAAGGCACATTCTAGATCTAAAATACATGAAAAATGACTAAATGCAAGGGAAGAAAAGAAATTTACACAAGAATAATGGTGACAAGGAAGAAAGATTGTCAAAATGAAACCGGTATCAGGAAGAATGCATAAAGGGCCGGCCATCAGATTTTCTTTCAAACCGCCAGAAAGAAAAGATCATGTCTTGTCATCACTCATTTCTCAGAGAGCTGAAATTTCACCATTTCCAACTCAATCTGCAAAGACCTAATTGGCAAAACAAGTAAAAAGAAAATCGATGTTTAGCAGCCCAAAGTAAAGAATATATAAGCTCACATAAGTTGTTAAGTACCTGGCATCCTGGAGCCTAATAGTGATAGTCACGCCCATACATGCGATCATCCCCATAAAATGAAACATAAGAGTTATAATCGTACTGAGCATCATTAGAAAAATGAAAGCAAGGGTCCCAGAAGTAACCTACAATTAATAAAGGATAAAACAATGACATTTACATCAAAACCATAATAATTACTCCCTCCGTCCATGAAACATCTTCCTAAGGGGAGTGGACACAAGTTTTAGGAAAAACAAGTTGTGTATTTAGTGAGTGGAGAAGGGGTCCCACAAATTAGAAAAGGTGATGACAGTTAATGGGGTTATTTCCAAAAATGGACTAGGAAGATACTTCGTGGGCGGACGAAAATGGAAAATTAGGAAGATGTTTTGTGCACGGAGGGAGTATGATGGAAGAAACCACCATCAGCTCCAAGATTCTCTGAGGCTAACATAAATCAAAACTGTAAGGAGTGAACAGGTACTCTTTAACTGACAAAAATGAGGTGAACTAAAATTTCTAATACCTCGACATCTAGTTCCATGAAATAGAATAACAGGATCCGACTAGTCTAGCCGAATAAGATGTCTGCTAGGCTCCACAAGACAGGGATCCGACCCATCCAGGTCCTAAACAGAAAATCAGTAACGGCAAGACTACTGCATGTTCTTCAACACATTCCTTTCCAATGAAAATGGTCCATGAAATATCCACTGAAAAATCCCTGCTTACCATCATGTAATTAATTCGATGGTCAACATCATCATAAGGACAGGGTTCATCAAAATGCTTTCCCATGAATGAGAATGACCTGTCATATCCTTTTTCTAAGGAGTAGCAATATCGCCTATGTGAATCATAGTCACCTTAGCCTGCACCTTGCACCATGCCTCACTATGTCTTGGTAAGGCCTTGCAAGCAATGGGCCTTGACAAGACCCTTGAAAACTCATCTTCTGACTGCTCATGAGTTGCACCATTTACATTTACAGTTCAGAGCCAATGCTACTTGTGCTTGCAATTTTCACTTAGGAAATGGATAGGGAACAATGCCAAGGGAAAACAACACCTCGTTCAAAGTTTAGTCTTCCACAAAAACAAGGATATGGATCCTCAAATTGATGCTCATCAGCAAAGCCATCCAGCCACTATAACCAGGTCCATGTGGACAAAAACCCTGCCCATATCTGTTAAAGGACGCCCACCTCATGTGAAGCCCCTTCCTGCAACCGAAGGAATACAAAGCCTTCATATGAGCACAAGAATCATCAATAACAGAAATAAAATTTTCAGCACTACCATGACCAATCCGAAATCCTCCACACATTCCACCTCTACAGACTGCATCTTTGGTAAAGGATTTGAAAATATTGCTCGTACTTTGACCTGTGGAGAAGTGACAAAAAAAGGACATGTATCCCAGTCACGTGCTACAGGAACTCAGAGAGAGAGAGATCAAAGAGTAAAATGAGCACAAAGGAAGTTAAATAATTTCAAACTGCCTCCAAAATTCCCTTAGTTCGTCCAAAACATGCAATTGCCACATTAATCATGTCTGAGTAACTTCTTCTAGAACATTACTCTGCTGTGTTCCTATGGCAACATGAAATATTACACAATATCAAAAGTAACCTTCATGAAATTGTACTAGACAAAGACCCTAAATAAATCTAGAAAGCATTATACCTTTGAGCTACCATTGCCCAATCCCTTGCCATTTACACCTTCCACTCATGAAACTGCAATTTCATGTGTATTGCAATCAACAAATTCAAAATCCTTCCATTTGGCAGTTGACATATTTCGGGCTAACATTATCCGGTCAATCTCCCCCAAAGCTTGGAAACCCCTGACACGATCTCTATCCCAATAAGAAAGGAGTCCGTCAATAAACACGGACTTGACCTGGGCCATTACTTTAGGATGTGGTTCACGTAAAGATTCAGCAAAAGCCACTATGGCAGTTCTCTCTGAGTGGCCACTTTGCTTGCTCCTTTGTTGCAAATTGGACAAAAGCATACCCCTTGTTCTTGTTCGTCGATGGATCCACATGCATACGAACTTCAACAACCTCACCTGCATACTTGAATACTTTTCTAAAATCCTCTTCCACAGCATCTTGACCTAACCCACCAACAAATATCTCCCTCGTTTTCCTTATCTTACATTCCGTCGCAGCAGCCTTTAATATAAGTGTTCCTCTTCCACATTCTCGACTTCTGCTTCGTTCCCCAGTGCATCATCATTAGCAAGATCTTCTTCCTCAAATTCTTCATGGACCTCTTGATCACTGAGACCCTGAATTTTTCCATCACCATGTTCCTCAGGGAAAGCCTTCTCCAGTTTCATCATCATTAGCAAGATCTTCTTCCCCAAATTCTTCATGGACCTCTTGATCGCCAAGACCCTCAGTTTTTCCATCATCATGTTCTTCAGAGAAAGCCTTCTCCAGTTTCACCTGAACACTAAAGCCCTCCAATTCAATAGTTTCACCTTCAAGATCCCCTCATCAATATTTTTATCTGCTTCTTCTTTTCTTCCTTTAGTTTATTTTTTTTATTAGTTACATAGGGTTCTTGAGAATCCACAGGCTTTCCCCGATAACCATAGGTTCTATAGACTCAGAAGAACTTTCACCACTTTCCATAAAGTGACTAGAGGGCTCAACTTCAAACTAAGGGTTATCGTCGGCAGCTGGTTTAAAATTGCCAGTTTCTGTAGTTTTATATCCTCTAAGGTTTTCTCTTCTGTGGTCTCTTCATTTTTGCCCCATCAGCTAACTCTGATGCAATAATACGAGCAGAAGCAGCTCTAGATGATGTAGGAACTTTCCTTATCACTTTTCTAATCCCCATTTTCACTATTTTAGTTCCAGAAACAGGCTTTGCTACGGTACTGACTTGTTCAACTGTAACAAATTCAAACAAAATGCCACTCACTAACACAGAAGCAAGTTAAAAACAGAGATGCGTGTATGTAGTGGGCCATGAATTGGGCCATATTGTAGATTAGGTGAAAAATTCAAATGCTTGGTATTTGAAGAACTAAACCTTTTTTTTAACAGAGAAACAATTGACACAACAGATTTCATAATTATGGGATTGTAGAAGTCTGAGCAGAAACTAAGCTACCCCAAACAAAGGCTCCTGTCATTCTTTTCTGCCAAGCTATGCCAAATCTTTAGTCCAATGATGGGGTTATATATATCAAACGATTATGTAGAGTTAATGTCACATATGGTTAAACCCATTTAGAGTGATCTAATTTGGATTTCAATGTATATCCAATAGGATGCAGTGTTTAAAGGGTAGTTTCTATTTGTCTGATTGGTTAATGTACACATCAATTTTTTAGACGATCAGTCATCTTTGGAGCAGATACTTAATAGTCACAGTGTAAGGAACTCGTATGCTACTTTTCATAAAACTTGTTGCATGCAGCACGAGCTACACTAAACAAGTCGCAAACTATTCTATATAACAGTCCCGTTCTGTGTACCTACATGATTCTGCATGCATTTAATCCATAAAGACTCATAACACTGCATAACTGAAAGATTTTTGTAGCACGTTAAGCAGAAGGCGAACAGCATTATAATTCTGCAACGATCAGATGATCGAACATAGTAAAAATTCCTATTTGGAGTCGGTTTAATTTCTTAACAAAATAAACATGTTGGCTCTAAATAAAAATAAATAAATAAATATATATACTCCATATTATATGCTACTTAACGCCATTGATCAAACTACCAATATAAAAACATAAAATCTGCACCCCTCTCGCCGCCCCCAGAAAAAAAAAAAAAAAAAGGCGCGAAAACACACACACTTTAATTCATATACTGGTGTATAAGAACAGAAATGTGAAAATGTTATAACACGAAACTCCAATACAAGCGGGATAGACAATTTGTTATTACAAACCTGATGCTTCGGGCTTAGAACCGGCGGTGACGCCGACTCCTTTTGGCGTTATGGCGTCTCTGGTGGTGGCCGCCGGGGGTGTCTTCGGCGTCATTTCACCGAGCTGTCATGGTCGTATATTATTCAAATCAACGTAAATTCGATTAATCCGATCGCGAGGGTTTGGATTGGAGACTTTTCTTTTTGGGTTGATGCTTACTTCTAAAATAGTATTTCTTCCGTCTCACTCCAATAAGTTCACTTCTTTTAGGCACGGAAATTAAGAAAACTTACTTTTTAGTAGGAAAGTGGTGTGATCCACGCCAATTAAATACAATTTTTTTACCCAAAAATAAAAATAAGCCTATTGAAGTGAGATATTCCAAAAGGGAAAATGAGGCTATTGGAGTGGGACGAAGAAAGTAGTATTAATTATAAATGCAATTATAAAAAGAGTAAATGGGGTCAGTTAGCCCTTCCAACATAAGAAAAGGAAAAATTGTCCACTCAAACAAAAATATGGAAATAGTAACTTTCAGACTTTTTTACCCTTATTTGAATTTTTTAAAATTTAAATAAATTGAAAAATTAATTCTTATTTTTATCAAATTAAAAATACAATTAAATCACATAAAATTATATCACAAAATTACCACATCCAAAATTCACACTCAAACCCTAAATCTCTCAAGCTTCCTTCGCCGTTCCGTCGACGCCCGACGTCAGCAGCCCGCTCCGCCGCCATAGATCCCCACGACTGCCGTAGATCCAATTCCGGTGCAGCTGCCGTAGATCTTCATTGTCCTCCAATCGCCTGTGCAACTCCAGCCCGTTTCGTCGACGTCCGACACCGGAATATCGTTCAATCGGCAAGTTCAATCGACGTCCGACACCGGAATGCCGCCTCTCCTCTCCCTTTGCAAGTTCAATCAATGTTCAATAGAATGTTGCCGCTGCGATTTTTCAGAGGTGCCACCACCTCTTCTCCCCCTCTGTGGTTTCAAGGCTTTAAGGTTCCAGCGCCGCCGCAGTTTCAAGAGATTAGGGTTCCAGCGGCCGCGCG